>NW_027532842.1:2307323-2365253 GCF_008692635.1 Crocuta crocuta | reverse complement strand
ATAGCTGGAAGTGGAATTGTTGGATCACATGGTGATACTATTTCTGATTATTTGAGGAACTGTCATTTCCACAGTGGTTTCACTATTTTACATCCCCACCGAGACTGCCATGAGGACTTTCATTTGACCACATCCTTCCCAACACTTGTAATATTCTGTGTGTTTTTTTTTTTACCACAAAACAGCCCCTTTAAAAAGAGTATTTTTTAAATAGTTTATTGTCAGGTTGGTTTCCATATAACACCCAGTGCTCATCCCCGCAAGTGCCCTCCTCCATGCCCATCACCCCCCTTCCCCTCCCCCCACCACCCTCATCAGCCCTCAGTTTGTTTAATGGTAGCCATCCAAATGGGTATGAGGTGGCATCTTACTGTGGTTTTGATTGGCATTTCCCTAACAATTAGTAATGATGAGCACCTTTTCATGTGCTTATTGGCCATTTGTAGATCTTCTTTAGAGGAACATCTGCTAGCAGATTCGAGGCCTCTTTAGCAAGTTGTGTTCAGTGAAGCTCAGCCTCTTCGCCTTGTGTGCGCATGTGCGCACACACACACACACACAGCGGAATGTGTGTGTAGGGTGCTATGTGCTTGGTGAACAGGCAGTGCAATGGCTAGGAGCTCCCTCCACAGATTGGCTGAGGACCCCACAGAATATGCTGGGATGGCTGGGGAAGAGAAGGCAGTTCTGCAATCCAGGGGACATCTGGCACTATCTAGAGATTGGGGTGGGGGTGTGCTACTGGTATCTAGTGGGTGGGGGCCAGGGGTGCTGAGAAGCACACTACAATGCACAGGACGGCCCCCCACCCCACCCCAACAAAGAATTATCCAGCCCCAAACATGAATACCAAGGTAGAACACTCCTGCCCTCAGATGACCCATCGCTTCCGGTTCCCAACCCAGGTCCCTTTTACCTGGAGGATGCAACGGACTGCTGAGTGCTGGCTGTTAAGGGCCCCAATGGCCTCCTCCGTATCTGTGAGGTTGCCTGTACGCCCCGCCATCGAGGTGCCCTCAGCCAGTGGCTGACTGGTCCCGGGATCCAGCCCAGACCCCCTGCTTCAAAGAGGTGCCATTCATGTTACATCTGCGGGATCAGGCTGAGGCTAGACTTTTCTTGGCTGCTTCCCTGCCCTCCCCTGCATCTCCCACCTCCCTGCGGATTCCTCCTGAGGGCACGCACCTAGTAGACCCGTTGTACAAAAACCCCACCTCGCCTCTGCTTCTGGGGAATGGACCCAAGACGTGGGCTGGCTGACATTTGTCAAGGGAGAAGGGAGAGCTTGGAAAGACCACTGGTCACGACAAGCCCCTCGAGCTGAAGAGTGGGGTCCTGCCCTATGGGGCTTCTCTGCCATTGACTCCTGGTCCCAGGGGGCTCAGCCAAAGCCATCTCTCAAGAACCCGAGGAACACACAACAAAGTCAAGGCAGTGTCACCTCACCAACCAGACAGTAAGTTTAAGACATTAATTTACTTACTTTAAAGAGAGGCGACTTGCTGTTTGCCTAATGTGCCCATAATGCTCTACCGGACCCCCTGCCTACTGGGCTTTTCTGGAACATATTTGAGACAAGCCCTGAGAGGTGAGATGAAGTCAGCAGAAAGCCAAAGGGAAAGTGTCCCTGGACAGAGGGAAGAGCTTGTGCAAATGTCCGGAGGGGAAAAAACAAAACCATTACCACTGAGGCCACCACCACTGATCTGCAAGGAAGAAGGCGTCCCAGGCGCTGGGAGGAAGCCAGTGCCTCGATGCTGGCGGGGTTAGCGAGCAAGGGAGACAGGGTAAGGCGGAGAGAAAAGTAAAGGCCAGACTCTGCAGGGCCCGGTAGGAAAGGTATGTGGATCTTAGACGAGATGTGATGGGAAGGTTTGAGGCAGCATGTTAAAACGATCTGTTTTCCACTTTAAAAAGGCTGATCTGACTCTGGAGTCTTCGGGGTTAATTGGAAAATAACTATAATTTAAAAAATAATTACTGACAAGTTCAAGGGTAAGAGAATCACTTTTCCATGTATCCTTGGAATCCTCAAAGGCCATTTTAATTTCCAGGCTCGTACAGGAAGGGTTAAGGAGGGTGGCTGATTTGTTTTAAAAAGTAAATTGGGGGCATTGGAGTAGCTCAGTCGGCTGAGCGTCCAGCTTTGGCTCAGGTCATGATCTCACAGTTCATGAGTTCGAGGCTTGCATGGCTCTGTGCTTCAGATCCTCTGTCCCCCCCTCTCTGCCCCTCCCCTGCTTATGTGCCCATGCTCTCTCTCAAAAACAAACATTTAAAAGAAAGTAAATTGAGGGACGCCTGGGTGGCTTAGTCAGTTAAGCATCTGACTTTGGCTCAGGTCACGATCCCACGGTTTATGGGTTTGAGCCCTGAGCCAGGCTCTGTGCTGACAGTTCAGACCCTGGAGCCTGCTTCAGATTCTGTGTCTCCCTCTCTCTGCCCCTCCCCTGCTCAGGTTCTGTCTCTCTCTATCTCTCTCCCCAAAAAAATTAAACATTAAAAAAAGTTTTAGAAAAAGTAAATTGACAAAAGGCCATAGGTATATGAAAACTTTGTAAGATTTACATTTTCCTTTTATTCCGTAGCAAAGGATGAACATTAGTTGAGTCATTTTTGTTTGATTAGATAATTTTAGGCAGCTCTTACATTCAGGAGCTTTATTTTGGTTATATGCAAAAGGATTTGGCGATCATTTTCAAAGATATTGTTAAATTTTGAATTTTTTTCTATTTTATTATAATTCCAGTATAGTAAACACAGTGTTAAATTAGTCTTGGGTGTACAACATAGTGATTCAACAATTCCATACATTACTCGATGCTTATCAAGATAAGTGTACTTTTAAGCCCCTTCGCCGATTTCAGCCCCACACCTTTGAATTTTAAAATTCTGCTTCCATGTATTGCTGTTTTTAAAATGATAACTACCGGGACGCCTGGGTGGCTTAGTCCATAGAGCATCTGACTTCAGCTCAGGTCATGATCTCACGGTTCGTGGGTTCGAGCCCCGCGTCGGGCTCTGTGCTGGCAGCTCAGAGCCTGGAGCCGAGCCTGACAGCTTCAGGTTCTGGGTCTCCCCCTCTCTGCTCTTCCCCCACTCACTCTGTCTCTCTCTCGCTCAAAAATGAATAAGCATTTAAAAATTAAAATAAAATTATAACTTATTTTCAGGGGCACCTAGCTGACTCAGTTGATGGAACATGTGACTCTCGATCTCACGGTTGTAAGTATGAGCCCCATGGTGGGCGTTGAGATGACGTAAAAATAAAATCTTAAAAATAAATAAATAAAATGACAGCTACTATTTTAAAGTCTAAATTAATGTAACAAAATTATTTCTTTCAAATGAAAAGGGATAAGATGGTGCCTGAATGAACATTTTATAAATTTAAAATACAAAGGGGCGCCCAGGTGGCTCAGTCGGTTAAGCATCTGACTTTGACTCAGGTCATGATCTCAAGATGGTGTGTGGGTTTGAGCCCCGCATGGAAGCCTGGAGCCTGCTTCCGATTCTGTGTCTCCTTCTCTTTCTCTGCTCTTCCCCGACATGTGTTTTTTTTTTCTCTCTCTCAAAAATAAATAAACATCAAAAAGATATAAATAAAATAATTTCCATCAAACTGATCCATCACAAGATGAATAACTTCTGTCTAAGTTTTCTGTCATACTTTCCCTCTTGAACTCTTCTATGAATTTATTTCCATGAAATTAAAAAAATTGTTTTATTGGTAGTTTATTTTATATTTACATTCTTGGAATTTGCCATTTTAACAGTGAAGTAATTGCCTTTCCGTACAGTCTCAAGGTTTTTAAAAGCCATTTTAATTTCCAGGATGTTCTTTCTTCACAGTCTTCTCCGGCCGCTGTGTGGAAGGGATAAAGCGGGGCGGCAGTGGACATGTGAAGATCAGTGAGGAGGCTGCTGGGAAAGTACAGACAAGACTCCACGTGAGGGTGACCTTCAAGACTGTGTGGCTTCGGCCCTGGCCAGCAGCAGGGGGCTGGGAGATGCACGTATATCCAAGGGATAGACACAGAGACCTTGCTGATGCCTTGAGCGTGGGGGTGAGGATGATGGAAGAATCTTGAATGGCCACGCTTCTACTCGGGCAAAGCACTAACTGGTGCCACCCGTTACTGAGGTGGGGAGGCTGGGGGGAGGAACTAGTTGGCCAGGTTGTGAAGGAATCAGGACATGATACTTTTTTAAAAAAATATTTATTTATTTTTGGGAAAACCCAAGTGGGGGAGGGGCAGGGAGAGAAGGGGGCAGAGGATCCGAAGTGGCTCTGTGCTGACAGGCTGACAGCAGCCAGTCTGGTGTGAGGCTCGAACTCAGGAACCAGGAGGTCATGACCCACGCTGAAGTCAGATGCTCTACTACTGAGTCACCCCGGTGCCCCAGGCCATGTTACAGTTAAAGAAAAGCATGCATCCAAATAGGCAGATGTCTGGGTGGGGGGGGATGTGGAGATCAGAGAGGTATGAGGTATCCCTTTAGGAATCCTTCATGAGACAGGATGAGGTCACATGAGAAGGTGTCGAGGGAGTAGGGGAGCCTAGAACCGCACCTGGGAAACCAACCTGTGCAAGTTGTGTATGTGTCTGAGGGAGGCGGACGGCAGACTCTGGAAAAGGACAGCAAGGGCGGAGGAAAACCGGGACCCGAGCGGTGTCAGAGGAGCTGGGAGTCTGCGTTTCCAGACGCAGGACGCGGGTAGGGTCGCTGAAGGCAAAACTCAAGTGAAACAGCCGAAAGAGTGTGTTTCGGATTTATGACGTGCAGGTGTTAAGGGACATTGACAGCGACGGAAGCTAGACTGGGGTGGGTTTGAGGAGTGACCAGGGGCCAGGAACTGAGGGCGGAGACAGCTCTGGAGAAGTGTTCCCTCAACAGGGACAGAGGTGGGCGTGGCGGAGAACCCACCGGGAGCAGCAGGAGGGTGAAGGGAAGACAGGAACGTGCTGGTTAATGTTTAACAGAACGCCCTTGGGAAAGCCAGAGGCTTCCTTTGTAGTGGCAGAAGCACCCTCAGCAAGGCCAGCTCCAAGGCCCCAACGTACTTCATGTCAGAGAGCGGGCAAAAGTCCTGAAAGTTTAACATTTGTCTCTGAGAAGCCAATGTGACCCAACCCCAGCCTGCGGCGCCCCGGACAGAAGTCCTTTCTCAGAATGTAGACACCGAAGCACATGTGTCCGCTACTGGAATGGTCCTGAGGAGAAACAGAGAGCACGGTTTCAGGGCATAAACGAGACAGGTTAAGGCAGGAAGGAGCCAGGTGTCGGTGATCTAAGCCCCGTGTGACCTGGCCGTGGGGTGGCTGCTCTGGAGACTATTGAGTGTCAACATTCTAAGCGGCCAGCCTGGGAGACGTAGCACCACGTACATTGAAATGGCCCCAAATCCTGCAAGGGGTGAGGTCGAAAGAAGACAGGGAGCCAGGAACTAAAGCCTTGAGTATATTGGGGGGGTGGGGAGTGCGTGCGCGTTCGTGAAGTGCAAAGGGCGTGTTCTGGAAGTCTGAGTGAAGGTGGCATGTGAATGGCGTGAGTCTCAAAAAGCAGGGGTTTGGGCAACAGAGAGGGAGAGACACAGCCTGCAAAGGCGCATGGCGACCCAGGAAAGCACGGCTTCTGCTTCGGGTCCTGAGGTCCAAGAGGTGTGTGTGAGAGAGAGAGAACCCATTTGTTCTCACCTTCTCAGGGTGAGCGGGGGTGGGGGTGGGGGGCTCCAGAAGGGAGGAAGGGGGAGCTGGAGGGGTTTGCTGATTGCAAAGCGGAGGTTCCCCTGGGAGGGTCAGGAGGGGGGGTTGGAGGAGAGGTTGGGCTGGGGATTGGGTCCAGACGGGGATGAATAGGAGAATATGGAAGAGCGATGTGTGTGCGCGCGGCAGGGGCGGGGGGGGGACGAATAGAGAAGCTTAGAGCTCTGGCAGTGCTTGTGGTAAGAACAGATTTGAGGCATGTAACCTTGTTGGGATACAACACATTCCACACCAATATGCCTCCAACATTATCAACAAGATGTCAGACTTGCGATCTTAGGAGACACTACCTGATTTAACCTCTAAGCAGATTGAAGCTCTATCAAGCACCATTCGGCATCCCCCATCCCTGAACCCTTACTTCCTTCAGTTTGGCCCTTCTGGCTTCTTTTTCAGATTTCTGGCATCCAGTTGAGATTTCCTGGCCGGTGACATTCCCGCCTTAGAGAGTTTTTCGTTTTAAAATTTAATTGCAAGCCTCTTTTGTATGGCCTCATTTATTTTCTCCTCCTAAAACTGCCCTTGTGATCTGTAAAACTGTTTCTTTTATAGGATTTGTTTCTCCTGAGTTTCAGGTTAACTCAAACATACCGAGGGCATTCTTGTTGATTACTCAGACCTCTGCACAGTAGGGAGGTTCAAAAACATTAACACACACCAGTCAAATCTCCCTGATTCATGTAGCAGTCATATTTGTGCTAATACATCCAGTAATAGTCCTACTCTAAGTCCTTTGAAAGAGTGTCAGAGGGAGTACCCTGACCACAAGTGTTTTTCTGTAGAACGTAGAAGATTCTTAGTAGTCCACAGAACACGATAATGCTGTCCGTCGGTTGCATTAATATAACTGATAACATAATAGCTGCCAATTCCTACATCAAAGAAAAAACCCAGCACATTAGGCTGAAGACACACGATTCCAAGTGCCCAGTTTTATAATGTGGAATTTCCCACCTGTAAGACCTAGCCTCTGGAAACGAGAGGAATGCTGTCCTGGGTTTCTGTTTTTCAGGGTTGTGGCATTCGGTGAAGTAATAGTACAAATGAGAAATTCAACAAGGTTACAGGAGCTGCTGATAGGAAATGTGAGTCAGACTCAATACAGTGTGGGTGTCGTTAGAATTAACTTTTAGTTCTAGGTTCTTTAGATGAGTCCCCTGATGAAAACTCCATGTGCTTTGGAATTTAAAAAACAAGAAGAGAGAAGAAGAGCAACGGGCCCTCAACCCTCTGTAAAAGGTGTCAAACAACTGGATATCGTTTTAAATAATAATTTTAATAAAAATACATTAAGCCATTGGCATGGCTACTGCCTGACCCCACTGAGTATATTCAGAAATCTCCAGAAGCCTGAAAGATAAGGTATTTTTCGCTGTAGCAGACAAACATTCCCTTCTTTGTCATTATTTGAGGTTCACAATCTAAGCCTGTTTCAATGATCCATTTTTCTATTCATATTTGTTGAGTGCGATGCGCAAGGCGTGGTCAAATGTTTTGGGGAAGCATTAATCCACGTAGAGAAGTAGTTATAATGCAAAGCACATGTGATAAGAGATATAGAAGGAAGCCCAAAATACTCTGGGAACTTAAAGAAAGGACCATTAATTCTTGCCAGGGAAGGAGAGAAAGAATCGTAGAGGAAGTGGAATTGGAGTAGTGCGTCAAAGGATTAGAAGGTTTGGAACAGAAGGAAGCACTAATGGGAAGAACAGCCAAGGCAGGGGAATTCGTGGGTGCAAAGTTGTGTCGTATGTTTAGAAAAATGCCAAGTAGGCTGGTTTGGGGGCCAACACGGGAGGCGAAAAGAATAGAAAATTAGTTTACGGTCAGATTCGTATGGAGACCAGGCTAAGAAATAAGTGTCCCATTGCTTTTCCCATTGAGGCCGTGCTGAAAGTTGAGAGCGTGTGCTTTCCAAAGTTAAATCTCTCACCGCAAGTAGGATGACTTGGAGAACGGGGGACTAGAGCAGAGCTGTCAGCTAAGACCCTAGATGCATCCCATGTTTAACATCTTTTTCGGTTATGGGGTGCCGAGCTGGCTCAGTCGTGAGCATGTGACTCTTTTTTTTTTTAATTTTTTTTTATGTTTTATTTATTTCTAGGAGAGAGAGAGAGACAGCGTGAGCAGGGGAGGGTCAGAGAGAGACGGAGTCACAGACTGAAATAGGCTCCAGGCTCTGAGCTGGCAGTCAGCACAGAGCCCGACGCGGGGCTCGAACCCACGAACCGCGAGATCATGACCTAAGCGAAAGTCAGACGCTTAACCGACTAAGCCACCCAGGCGCCCCATGAGCATGTGACTCTTGATCGTGGGGTCATGAGGTCAAGCCCCATGACGGGGGTAGCGATTATATTTTTAAAAATACTTTACTGTTACGGCATTATTATTATTGTTGTTGTTGTCACAACCACTTATTAGATGCCTACTATGTGCCAGGCACTAGTCAAACCTTGTGGATACATGAGTGGTCAAGACAGAATGGAATAGAATGTATAATCTCGTTGGAGTTGTCAGATAACGAATAAGAGAAAGGAGGGAAATTTCAGATTCAGAAATTCTGTTAGGAAAATAGAGTATCTTTCCCTTTCGAGGAACAGGTTTGGGTAGGTTATTTGGAACAGCCCTCCCCCTGAAAATCACTAAAAATGCTGTGTAAAATACATTAAAAAATGTTTCCTAAAAGCTCAGATAGGATAGTAGGGCATTTACTAGGTTAAGATCTGCAGGAAAATGGAGCTCAGAGTTAAATGAGTCCTCACGTCCTTTTATCCTGAGGACAAATCCAATCCAGAAGAACCTGCATTTTGGGATTCGATGGACCAGGGGGTAAGAGGGAAAATCCTTGCTCCCGTTCTCACTCTTCGGGACTGGAAATAAAGCATTCTTATCACGCGGAATCAGAATCAAACTGTGAGTAAAGGTGAGAGTAAGGCTCAACCAGAAGCAAGCCTTCCCACCCTCTGATCAGAGATCTTATCTCTGCTCAAACCACGGAGGACTTAGCCCTTTTCAAATTCACAACTTGTTCTAGAAAGTTCTTCTGGATGGAAGATCACAGAGACTATCTGAAACGAACGACCAGAGCTTCAGTTATGCAAATTCTCCTATCTATTGAGAGTGCTCTATGGGTAGGCAGGAAAAATAAGCCTTAGTTTCGATCCAACCATAAGCTTAGAAGCTGATACTCCATGCTAACAAGTAAAAACCAAACAAACTGAAAAGTCAACAACTCTTCCTAAATCTGTAAGAGAAGCGAGGACACAGGGCAAACCACCACCTGCTACCCCTCAAATTGGAGAGACACACAGGCAGGTGCGGAGAGTCACGACTTACCAGAGTCGAAAGTTCCCGGGGAACCAGGGAGGGGCTGGAAACCTGCATGGGAACTGACGAGGTGCTAGAGGCTCAGTGTGGACAAATCTGAGAGACAAAACCTCCAAGGACAGCCCGTCATCAGGGGACCTCTTCACTTTGGGTTCCTTTATCTCCTGGAGCTCTACCCGGGTCGAACAATGAATGTCAGCTAAAAAATCCCCTCTTGTTTCTGGCAGGAGGAGGAGGGAAAGGAACCACTTTGAAACACCCCAGGGGTGCCTGGGTGGCTCAGTAGGTCAAGCGTCCGACTTTGGCTCAGGTCATGATCTCACGGTTCGTGGGTTCGAGCCCCGCGTCCGGCTCTGTGCTAACAGCTCAGAGCCTGGAGCCTGCTTCGGTTTCTGTGTCTCCCTCTCTCTCTGTCCCTCCCCTGCTTGCTCTCTGTCTCTGTCTCTCAAAATAAAGACAAAGAAAAATTTAAAAGAAAAGAAACACCCCAGAGCGCTGGGTCCTTCTGAACAAAGTCTGCCCGTGGGGGAAATTAGTTAACCAGAGCCTCACCTGCTGGGGCGAAACTATTAAAGCTTAACCGACCCTGGAGGAGACAAGGACCCAACTTCAGCCACCTCTAGCCAGGCTCTCCCACTTAAAGGAGGAGGGAAAAGCAGGAAGCCCTGGTGATGTTCACAGTCTAGAGGCACACACTCATAAAAGTCGATTGGAAATCCATCTTCTTGCCGTGAAGAGGAGAACAAAGGACAGTACATTCCCCACCCCCCCAGTAACGTCTGCAGCAGCCATGGAGGTAGGAAGTTGGGAGACCAGCCCTGATACTGACATGACAGGACAGCCAAAGCCAAGAGTGAAACCGGCAGCCACACCCGCCATATTGGACGGCCGCACTCCGCGTTAAATAACACGATCCTCCAAAACGTGGGCACCACGTGCGGCGTGGAGGGAGCTCTTTCCTTCTTAGCACGATTCCCTGCAAAGGTGGCTGGCCAGCACAGCATCTGAGAGGTGACTTGGCTGGAGCGGTGGATGAATGTCTCCCTACATTCGTTTGTGCCAGAATGTTACCTACGCCTTTCGCAGAGGCCTAGAGAAGCAAGGCTCCTGTCCGGTATTTCCCACTAGCTGGCTGTTAATTGCTTAATAAAGCAGAAGAGAAAAGAAAGTTCGTAGGACTATTTTCTGAGAAGCTGTGGAGTGCATTAATTTATCAGCAGCCAGCGGAACTATGTATTACAAATGTTTGCACTATTTTCTTATCCACTGGTGAATAGAAAGCTTTAAAAAGGTAGCTTTTAATAGCACGATTGATTGCCACTTGTTAAGTGCTTAATAGCTAACAGCTTTACATGGAAAGCTAATGAGCTTTACAAACAAAACAAAAGCAACCCAAAAACCAAACCTTGTAAGGTAAATACCATTATGCCTACCATGATAGAAACAGGCTTAGGGAGAGAAGGTGGGCTTCATGAGATCCCTGCGGAACACCACCCGTTTTCCTCACAGTATCCTCTGCATTCTTTATTGTAATCATTGTTTTAAGGTTTTCCTCTCCTCCCGGAAGCATAGTAGATTTATACCTGCATCCACAGGGCCGATCAAGTTACACCTTAGGTGTTTAGTAAACACTGGTTGGAACAAAGAAAGAAAGAACAGAAAGACCACAAATGAAGAAAAGGAAACGGAGTCAAAGGAAAAAAGTTTGTGGAAATGATAGTTTGGTAAAATCCTAATTTGGGGGGTAGATGTCCTGGCACAATCCCTACTATTCTTATTCTCATTCTTTTCTTTCTTTCTTTTTTGAGACAGGGAGAGAGCATGAATGGGGGAAAGGGGCAGAGGGAGAGAGAGAGAGAGAAAGAGAGTGAGAGAGAGAGAATCTCAAGCAGACTCTACATTCAGCACAAAGCCCAATGCAGGGCTCTGTCTCATGACCCTGGGATCATGCCCTGAGCTAAAAATCAAGAGTTGGGTGTTCAACTGACTGAGCCATCTAGGCACTCTGATCCATACTATTCTTAAAGTATCATCTTTAGAGAGTTGGAAATGATTGATTCTGGAGGCATACCTGAAATGCACTAAATGCTGCTGGTTACAGAACAAAATTTGCTCCTCTAAGAGTGCAGGTCTCCTGGTGGCCTCCCTCTTCTCTTCTGGTCCCAGGCACTTTGGGAGCCTTGGATTTCAGGGCACGCAAGTCCCCGATCCACACCATGCACACCCACTCCTGTAAATGGCACAGAATCAGCATCAAGAAACCTGGGTCACAAAGATATGAACCTCTCAAGGGAGTGGGTGTCAAATTCCCGAGGAATATGGCACCATCAAGGCTGTCAAGGCTCATGTGCAGCCCAACGGGGTCAGACCCCAAGCGCCATCGACTTACCTATATTGCCCCTTCCTGCCCCCTCCCCGCCAGGGATTGTGTTTGGGGAATGTGCTCATGTGCCCATGCCTGCATCACCGTGGGTCTCAGGCTCTGCCAGCGACGTCCAAGGGCAAGGCTCAAACCATGGTCCAGGCCGTGGCTCTGGCTCCAGCTCAGGCTCCCGGAGCCACCCAGGTCCTCAGGAAGACTTGAGAGCAGAGGCCTCTGTCTGCCAGTGCGAGGACGGAAGAACTGGTATGGTCCCTGGGCTCTGGCAGAGGGTTGGTGTCCTATGCTATGTGTACCTATCAGCTTGAGGCAGCATCTGTCCAAAAAAAAAAAAAAAAAGGAAGGCCACCATTGGGAGGCGGCAAGGATGTGTTTTGATTGTTTCGATTAATGTCGCACCCTCCCACCTCTGGAAAAGCCCCATTCTGTGCAGCGTTCTATGCTCACTTGTTTATTTTGAGGAGATAGCAGAGGGGAGGGACAGGGAGGTAGGGGAGAGAATCCCAAGCAGGCTCTGTGCGGTGGGGCTCGTGAGGTGTGAGATCATGACCTGAGCTGGAATCAAGAGTCTGACACTTAATGACCCAGCCGCTCAGCCGCCTTTATGTTTTACATAAACCGCGTTTGTATATTTAGAGTATTGTCTTTATTTCTGTTGTTTCCCCCCAGAGAAAGAGGGTGCTAAAAAGTTCTCTGGTCTGTTCTCTCACTCCTACCTTCTAGCAGCTCATTAAGTCTAAAAGGGGAAAGAGGCTTTCATTCAATAACTATTTATAGTGGGTTTGGGTTCCCAAAGGAGCGTGCAAGGTCAAACTCATATATGGTCAGAACTCCACTGAGAAAGTCTTTTAAGTTGTCATAAATGACAGCTCTCTCAGCCTTCCAGCCACTTTTGACTTGGCTTTGGAAGGGATCACCATGATTTCAGTTGATACCGGAAGGTGTAGTTGGCCATCTGCTTGGGGTCCATGATGCAGTGTCACCCTGAAGAAAAGCACTCACATCTTCCGAGGGTCCCAGCGCTGTGTTTGGCATCTCTCAGTCACCACAGGGTGGTCACTCAGTGACACGCAGAGTCACCAGGACGCCATGTGTACCCCGTCCCCACCTCCCTCCCCGAGAAGCTATACATTCCCTCTCCTAGGAGCCAGTCAAGGTGAAATGCAAAGAGAGANGGGGGGGGGGGGCGCCGGGGAAGGCTGTGCTGGAGAGCTGACATTGACCTGGGTGTCCAGGGTTGACTGTGAATTTACTGGGTCCAGAAGGGCAGGGAAGCCTGGAGGGGCACAGCAAGAGGTGCAGGGAATGGGGAGCAAAGACAGAAAATGAAGTCAGAAAGTGAGCTGGGGACCAAACTTGACTTTGTCCTGGCATGTTGTACGGGAAAAATAGTCCAAGACTTAAACAGCTCACCCTGCTCTGTACAGCAGCCAGAGGAGCCACTAGTCTTGAGTTGTATGTACTCTTTGCACACAGAGGGCAGGAAAAAGAGCAAAAACTAGAGGTAACTTTTCCAGTGGAGCCACCCCTAGCTAGACTAACGGGCCACTGAAGTCAGCCTCATGCGCCCCCGTCCCTTTGATCACTTTCCCTTTTCAGCAACCTTGGTTGTAAGAAACACAGCAGTGGTCTTGGCCTTTGAAAGCACGGAAGTCTCTGTTTCCATTCTTTCTACCTTAGCCGGACACCTTTCCCACCAAGACCCCAGCAAATTGCGCCCAAGGGGAGTGAGAGATCTCGTGCTCGATATAGCTCAAGTGAGAACTAAATCTAGGCTCCTATGTGATCTCCAACCAGTAGTGAGTTGGCAAGATCCCAGGAGGAAAAGAAATTTGTATTGTAAGTTACAGCTAATTGTTCCCGTATTATTTTGCACTTCCCTATTCCATGAGTCGTAAGCATGCTTGAGGCAAGACACAGCATGAGTTAAAGTGAATGTTAAAAAAAAAAAAACCAAGCTTGTTCCATTTGCAAGGAAGGTGAAGGCCAAGGGTTGACAAATAGAAGGGGGTATTCTAATTCTGTTACAGAAGACTCTGATAACACCACTACCTGCAAAGTCAACCCTTCACTTTGCGTAACACACAGTTGAGCCTTGTGAAAAGTCAAAAGCTATACATGGTTTTCTGTCAGAGGCAAACTTAGAAATTCCCAGGAAAAAGATCTGAGAATGTTAAATCTTTGGGAAATATGCAGAGAGAGGGGGAAAGAGTGAGCCAAAATGCCACCCCCTCCTAATAGTTTTTAAATAAGATTCAGGAAGAGGTTTCAAAGCGAAGTGTTCAAAACATCTGGTTTTTATTTGAAATATAATTAGAAATGTATCTTAATATATAAGGAATTTTAAGGGCTGAAAGGAAGAACATTTCTGGGTAACTAAATGTTTTGTATGATGTCACAATCCTGGCATGAAGAGGAATACCGAAGACTGTGTAGCAGGATTTTGAGAAATTTGTTTTCCTTAATGTTGTTTCGTTATCTTTACGAGAAGTCATTTACAAATCAAATAAGAAGAGAAGGAGGCTTTATCGAACACAATCAGGAATCAAGGGACTCCTGAGCCTAAGTGTAAACAGAAAACAAATGTTTGGTTACTTCTTTCTTTCCCAGCCCTTCTCCACTTCTACTGGTTGTTATTTGGTCCATTTTCCACTCTGAGGATAATAAAGAAAAAGGAATATGTGTTTGATTAGAGCACTAAAGAAAGAACATAAATGGCCATTGTCTGGCTTCTTGTTCCAGACCACTTACCTGTCTCCCCTTGGAAATTTTATGTCCTGATATCCAGACACTTGGGGGTCAGAGCCAGGCATCAGGGTTTGTTGTTGTTGTTTTTGTAAGCTCCCCAGGTGATGCTAATATGTAGCCAAGCTTGGGAACCACTGTCCTGGATGATATAACCTCATGAGAGAGAGACTCCCCAGAGGTCACCAGGCCAATAGCCAAGTCCTTCCCAGGCTTCTGTATTCACAGAGCAGAAACATTTCTAAAAGCACTTGGGGGAGCGATATATCCTTTGATTTGTCAAGATAGTAAAAACCACAATCATTTCATGAAATAAAGGGGACATTTTAATATCAGGAGAGCAGGAAGGACATAATCAGAGAGTATTAAAAATCTGATTACATGTACATAGGCACTTACCTACATATACATATATATTTCATCGTATTTCTTTTTTCCCTTGTACTCAAGAAAGCCCGTCTTGTACTGCCCACCTTTGGGAATGACTTGGATCCTATTTGTAACGTTCCTTCCAAGAAGCTGATGCTAACTGAGCACTTATGATATGCCCAGCACTTGTCTGATTACTTGACATGTATTAACTCGTTTCATTCCCACAACCCTAAAAAGCAGGCAATGTTATTATTTTCATTTTTCGGGCGAGAAACAGATCCCGGGAAGGTTAAGCAATTTGCTCCAGGTCACGCAGTAAGCGATGGCGCCTGAATTTGAACCCAGGCGATCCGAATTCAGAGCCCTGCATTCCTAACCACTTTACTGTGCGTGTAGGTGGATGTTCACGCATTACATTATTCCACAAACCGTTCTGAAGCAGTCAGGTACTGGGATGAAACCCCAGGGGTACAGAGCTTGAGAGGGTGTACAGCCAAGGCCCTCGATATTCAGGAGACACACTTATCTTCCACCCTCCGTGTTTCCCAGGGAGGGAACGAAGCGGGAGAACTTTCAGTTCTCTCTGTGCCCCTACCCACTATGAGCAATGCCTTACGCATTTTAGCAGATGGTGGGTGATTTGGAGGAGGACACCTAGTAGGCCAAGCAGTGAGTTTCCGGGGTTTTCTCCTCGGGAGGGGGTAGTCTATAGTGGTCCGAGGCTGCTGCTGACCACCGGGCGGGTCTGGCTAATTCGCTGCTCCCCTAGAAGCTGTACTGGCCACTCGGTTACTGAGGGGCGTGGCCCAAAGCCGAGAGCCTGCCCTAAGTGAGTCTATCATCCCTGGCCACCACCGCTGCGAACGAGAAAAGACTCATGTCCCCAGGAGTTTACACTGAAAATACATGACTTGGGAAAGCTGGGCATCTCTGCCGACATTCTCACATCGTGGACAGTTGCCAAAGGCCACGGGTCTCGTGAAGAGTGTACAAGTGCCCACAGAGGTGAAGTAGGAGGCTAGGGAGCCCAAAGTAGGGTTCCCAGCAGAGACTGTGGGGTAAGGTATAGGAACTGGCTCCGGAGGCCCACAAGCAATTTAGACTTTGAGGGGTAGGGTGGGGTGGTGGGACACCCCAGGCAGGGGTGAAGGGAAGCGCTGAGGCGGGAAAGGACGTGGCATGCCGTTGAGAATGACCAGAGCACAAAGCATCTGCAGCGGACAGGTAGGCAGTGAGGCTGGAGGGATAGAGACGATAGAATTGTGAAAGGCCTTGAATGCCATGCCAAGGCCTTTTGTACTTCACCCTGAAGGCAGTCAGGAGTGCTTGCAGGGTTTTAAGTGAGGAGGGACATGATTTTACGTCTTGGCAAGATTCCTCTAGAATAGTATGGAGAACTGGCGACGGGATTGGCCTACTGGGAGCTGGGACGATGGACAGGCAAAAGGTGATGAGGTCCTGAACCAAGGGCCTGGCTGTGGGGGTGTAGAGGAGAGAGCGATTAACGGGATGTCAATGGGTAGCAGTGACTCATCAGCTTCGGGGATCAGGGGAAAGGGGGACGCAGGCTGAGTTCTGGCTTCGTGACTGAGTCTATGTTGGCGCGGTTCCCAAGATAGAGATTACAAGGAGATGGAGAAGAGCATGGCCAGGGGCGTTTTGAGGTGCCCATGATGCGGGCTGTTGTCACGCTGTGGTTGGCCCCTCCCACGGCTCACTGAATGGGACACCATATGGCCAGCAACACCCTCGAGATTGCAGGGGGCCATCGGATGGCCAGAATCCACTGTGTTTCTTTCGCTTGCTCTGGGCGCTGGGAGAGCATCAGCGGAGGCGCTGAGGCGTGATTCTGGCTCCCTTCCCCTGGGAATCACCAGGCGCCTCCGGCATGCCCCTCCCCCTCCCCCCAGTCACTCCACCCCACTCCACAGTAACTGGTTCCACCAGTTTCTCTGAGCATTCTTCTCTTTCCTCCGTTCCAGTGGAAAGCTTTCCCCCGATGGAATCACCCAGCCTCCGGGCAAACCGTTCTTCCCTTCCTCGTGCAACACACCACATCCTATGGCTAAGAAGCCACCATCCCGTTATCTTAAATCACACTCCCAGCTGGTCTGTCCTGTATGGACCCCATTTGAGGTCCGCTCTGCCTGGGGCTGGTAGATTTAGATGAAATATTCCAGCGCATCTGCCTTTTTCTGAGGTCTGCCCTGACAGAAAGCACACTCTGGTCTTTTAACAGGAATTTAAGGTGATTGGGACTATCTTGGGATCAGCAGGAAGGCTTGGGGCTAGGGAGCTAGAGCAACTCTGAGAGATCTCCTCGGCGCCCCCGGCTCGGACTCCAGTTTTGCCAAGAAAGACTTTTTAGGGGGTGCCTGGGTAGCTCAGTCGGTTAAGTATCAGACTCTTGGTTTCAGCTCGGGTGGTAATCTTACAGTTCGTGGGATCGAGCCTGCTTGGGATGATCTCTCTCCCCCTCTCTGCCCTTCCCCAGCTTATGCTTGCTTGCTTTCTCTCTCTCAAAATAAACTAGAAAAAAAGAAAGACTTTTCTGTATTGGCCTCTCTACCCTCTGAGACTGGGCTAAGGCTGTGAGATGAGTGGCTCCTGGGCCAATCGGAAGATCACAGCAACAGCTCATTTGAGTAGACAATCGGAGACGTTAAGTTTAGGACTGAATTAGATCTCGAACTTCTGCCTGGACCCCACAGCTCCGAGGACTTGCCTACCAGACGTGGCTGATGGCCACTGGCCAGGCCAGCATGGAGGAGGTTGGAGGCTTCAGGACTGTCTTCTGGCAGGCTGGCCACCCAGCTCAGGCCTCTCTAACGTCACCCTTTCCCATCCAGGAGGCGTCGTTTTGATGCGAATTGGAATTCAGACATGGCTCGTTCATGGACCCAGCTCTGTCAATGAAATGGTGTTGCTATACCAAAACTCTCCCAAAGAACCCAGACAAATACATGTGACCCTGCAGCCAAAATACAAAAATATCCCTCTACCAAACACAGCTGCTCTAATGGGCCTTCTCTAGGGCCCAGCCAGTGAATTACCCCAATGTAATAACTTTCAGCTCCAACCCGCCTTGTCGTCCGCCCCTCTCCAGTTTTGTGGTGTCATGATGTTCTCTGGATTGGAGACCAGGAAATCAGGTTCTTATTCTCATTCTGCCCCTTTAGCTGCATGGCCACTTGGACAAGTTACTTAACTCCTCTGGGCTTCAGTTTACTCATCTAAAACTATCAGGCTGGGGCGCCTGGGTGGCTTAGTCGGTTAAGTGTCCGACTTTCGCTTAGGTCATGATCTCGCGGTTCGTGGGTTCGGGCCCCGCGTCGGGCTCTGTGCTGACTGCCAGCTCGGAGCCTGGAGCCTGTTTCAGAGTCTGTGACTTCCTCTCTCTGACCCTCCCCTGCTCACGCTGTCTCTCTCTCTCCTAGAAATAAATAAAAACATTAAAAAAAAAATAAAACTATCAAGCTGAAAATGAGATTAAAGGAGATTAAAGGAGAAAACGTGGGGGAAACTTGCACATTTAGAACAGACCAAGAAAATGAGACTTTTGTGTAGATGTTGCTTCAAAGCCCTGCTGACCCTTTCCATATACTAATTTAAATGTTTCCTTTTCGGTTCAAATCGGCTGTCGATTCACGCGGCGGGCAGTTATCAGCATCATCGCTGTGTGGCAGTTCCATCCCGTTAAATGAGTTTATCTGTGTTTTTCTCTCCCTGATATTTTCTGTGATCTTCAGTCCCACCTGACAATAGTAAGGGGTTCTATTTTTACTGACTTTGTGTCTGAGAGGTGAGAGCAGAGAAGGGGAACGAACAAAGCCACCCTCAAGTTTTTGAATTTCAAAATAGACTTTGAGTCTCAGAGCAGAGATAAGATAAAAGAGAAAGTTCTGAGTCACAAAAGACAGGGTCTTAAGGGACTTAGGGCATAGAGGTGCCATAAATAACACAGTTAGGAGAATGAATGATCAGATGAGAATAGATTTTTGCAGCCCAAGGGAGCCATCCAGACCCAACGGGGAGGGCAGGGGGGAGGGCGTTAGGGGGATACAGGGTATTGTAGAGGAGAGCTGTGCTTGCATCTCAGCGGGGACTGATTTGGTGGCAAGCCTCTCCTGCTGGGGGGGCAGAGCAGCGGTAAAGGTAAAAAATGGCAGCCTGACCGCCCTACGTAGGCAATGTCTGAGCCACACCAAGTGCTCTGTCGCCAGTGTGAAGCATTCAACAGTGAGCCATCTCTCCTTCCCTTCCTGAGAGACGGTCAATAAGCCTGCAGAGGGGGGGCTCAGCAGGGCCCGTAGGGACCCAATGACAGACCAGAAGAGATGGGATCGTCACAGCCAGCGCCAGTGTAGGCAGTTGACAAGCACCAGGCACCTGGTGGAGGGGGAGCATCTCGGCTGACACCAGAAGGGGTGGATGATGACGCTGGGGATCTGGTCCCTCGAAGATGGGGCACCTCAGCCAGACCCATCCCCAGGTACGCGGGCAGGGAGACATGACTCTGAATCAGTCAAGAACCTCCTGACCGAGTTGATTCTGAAGCGGCTAAGTTTTGACCACCAACAGAATGGGGATTCGGGAAACAAAATGAAATTCGGTTAAAGAAAATAAAGTTATACAGATTTTGCATCTCTGGGGTTTGCGGATTACGACTTTGTAACTGCAAAAATACGTTGTTTTCTCACTATCTTTCACATAGCATTGAGGGCAGGGCTAATGCTCACTGGCACTCGCAGGGATGGTGACACCAGTATCCAAGGAGTGGCCACCGATTTTGCCATACTGGTTACTAAATATTTTGAAATTACCCTGAAATTGAATGCCTACTAATGTGCATAGTCACTGTGTTTGGGGTCACTGTGTCTCATTTCTATTATAAATATCTTTATTCATTTATTCATGCGATAAATATTTAAATTCCATCCAAATGCCAGCAACTATGCTAGCAACTTAATGGTGAAAAGAAAAGAAAAATAGCAGTTTCTGTCATCATGGGCCTTACAATCTAGTAGTAGAGACAGGCAGAACTTAAGAATCAAAAAATTAATGTTAGGGGCGCCTGGGTGGCTCAGCTGGTTAAGCATCTGACTTTGCTCAGGTCATGATCTTGCAGTTTATGGGTTCGAGCCCCACATCAGGCTCTGTGTGGACAGCTCAGAGCCTGAAGCCTGCTTCAGATTCTGTGTCCTCCCTCTTTCTGCCTCTCTCTTGCTCACACTCTGTCTCTTTCTCTCAAAAATAACTAACACTAAAAATTTTTTAAATATATAAATGTTAAATTGCAACTGTTACCTCAATCAAAACAAACAAAAATTTTAACTGTGATGCCAGTACCTGGGAGAGGTACCTGGTGTTATGGGAATTCATAATTATAGGCAGAGAGGTCACTTGATGAGGTTAAGACTGGGCTGAGTCTAAAGAAAGATGAGGTGTTAACCAGGTAAAGATGGAAGAGGGAAGGTCTGTAGGGAGTAGGGCATTTCAGGCAAAAGAACAGCACATGCAAAGGTCCTGTGGTCTGAGGCAGCATGATACATTTGAAGGACAGAATGGGGCCAGAATGGCTGACATGCTGAGGATAATGTGGAGTGTGGCCCAAGATGAGACTGGACGCAGTAGGCCGAGATAAGGCTTGGATCTTTATCCCTAGGGGAAAGAAAAGGTTTTAAGCAGGACAGTAGGCTATAAGGGGATTGCACTTCCCCTGAAGCTGACTTTTAGTATAGACACAGAAATCATTCTGGGAGGGTTTATGGCTTTGAAGTTGAATAGACTTACCAGAAGTTTCCTTTGAATTCTGTCTCTGAGGACTTCCGCCACCCCTCATGCTGGGATGTCCACCTTTCCCTTTTGCTTCTTCTGAAAACTCATAATGGGTTGTCCATACAATGTGGATTCAGCCAGTGACCGTGTAGAAATAACTACCTCTCTTGACAGAACTTTCTGGATGTCTGCTACATGCAGACGAGGCTAGTTCCGGGTGCACGCTGGATCCGTGTGCCTCTACGTGCCCAGCCCCCAACCTGCTGACAGCTCCTGGGTGGTCCCGTAGGGAACGCTGTTTCCCCACCGTCCTGTGGGGCCTGTCCTGCGTCGTCCAGCCCATCGTGCCTGGCTCAGGATAGCACGAGAGTCCCCTCGGTCCCTCACGCCTCCTTCCCAGAGCTTCTTCCAAAACAGTGGGGAGGAGGGGCCCCTTTCCCTGGGATCGCCCCGCTGAGTGGTCCCCAGGCTGCCGCCGCCACCGTGCAGAAAGGGTCGCTCTGAGAGTGAGGTCAGTGCAGAAGGGACTTGAACTGAGAAGGAGGAAGTCACCAGGCCCAAGAGCATCTCCTGGAGCCTGAACTCTGTAGCGTTGGGGGCCGGCTGCTTAGCGGGGCTCCCGCGAATTTGGGCTGGCCCCCTTGGTGGCAGCCCAGAGGCCTGTGTGACACCCAATTCAAGCCATGCTACCACTTGGGTACCCTTTTCCAGTCTCTGTTGCACTGCCTGTATCCAGCATCGAGCCCTCGCTCAGTGTCCCTTCCAGCTGCACCTTGCTCTTACATGCAGTCGGACCAGAGCCATCTCTCAGTCCCCCGGCACCAAGAAAGCCAAGTCCTTTCCACTTCGCTGCCTGGCTCAGCCTGGCCCCCGCTCCTCTCTGCCCCCCACACCCCCCCCCACACACAGTCAGTCTCTCCTTTTCCAGCATGAAGTGTAGACCTTTGACCCTGGGTCAAACCCAAGTTATTCCTCAGTCCCCTTCAGCTGGGGTCGTTCTACAGAAGCCAAGTGAGAGGACACGTCAGCCCCCGTCAGCACTGGTTTTCGTCCTCGAGCTCCCAAGCCGTACCCTGTGTTTCACGTGGTTCCCTCCCTCCCAGCGTGAGGTTCCTGCCCCGCTCCTGTGGGCGGATGCTCTTCGCTGGCCTGCTTCTCCTTTATACCTTCTGTTGTCTTCCATTCCCCACCCCGTGCGCCATCGTTATCCACAGCGTAGGGCCTCGTGGCCTGGGTCTTTATCACACCTCCCAAATATCAACACTGTTTCACGGCCCTGGCTCCCAAACTCACATCTCTGGGTACATGTCCCCACCTTTTGGCTCAACGCAGAACAAATTACCTGCGGCCCTGAACCTGAGGATAAGCCTCGTTACAGCCACGAGGGAGGCCAGGCGGAGGAATGCCTCTCGCCTTGTAGGTAACACAACTGGAGACCAGAGAGGGCGTTACTTGTCTAAATCACACAGAGAGCTACTTGGCAATTGATGAATTGTCCAAGCGGATATGGGGGAAGCACTGCCTAGCCACTCCTGTTGCTTCGCACTACGAATTGGTGAAGCCCATGGTGCCTGTTCGAGAAACAGTCATGAGCAAGGGAAAGGCTTGTCTCCCTCTGTTGACTCTGGTGTCACAAGTTAGCTTATGAGAACTGCAGTGGCTACTTCAGGCTTAGGAAAGAAGAGAGCTAGAGAGGTGGACAACTCGGGGACTTGAGATCAGGTGAAAGGGGAATACGATCGTGCAGAGGGAAAGGAACCCTGTTTGCTGCTGCTACGTCTGACCGGTACACTTCCGCCTCATCTGTACGAGACTTCCTTCATCCGGCTGATACTCTCATTCCATGTTCCCTTGATGCCCCTGGTACTGCTGGTCTCCTTAAGAAAACAAAAGGTTAAACTAGCTCTCGTGCTGATGTTGAAGCAAACAGCAGGTCCCAGGATCATGTGACAAAGCCAGAGTTAGAGTCCAGCTTTCCAAGGCTTCCGCCCCCCCTTTCCCCCCACCCTCACCCATTCCTTCTGTGCACAGATGCTTATTCTCCTTGTTCTCATCTCTGATAAAGGGTCTGAAGAAAAGACATCCATATGACATGGGGGAAAGCATATAGGACCCAAAGAGAGAGAAGGTGGAGAGAGAGAAACAGGAACATAAGGGGCGCCTGGGTGGCTCGGTCAGTTAAGCCTTGGAGTCCTGATTTGGGCTCAGGTCATGATCTCATAGTATGTGAGTTCGAGTCCTGTGTTGGGCTCCATGCTGATATCACAGAGCCTGCCTGGGATTCTCTCTTCCTCTCTCTCTCTCTCTGCCCCTCCCTCTCTCTCTCTTTCTCAAAACTAAATAAATAAAGTACAAAAAAAAAAAAGAAAAGAAAAGAAACTGGGGCACCTGGGTGGCTCCAGTCGGTTGAGTGTCCAACTTCTGCTTAGGTCGTGATCTTACTGTTTGTGGGTGTGTTCGAGCCCCATGTCGGGCTCTGTGCTGACAGCTCAGAGCCTGGAGCCTGCTTCCGATTCTGTGTTTCCTTCTCTCTCTGCCCTTTCCCTGCCCAAGCTCTGTCTCTGTCTCTCTCAAAAATAAATATTAAACAACAAACAAACACGAAGGGGAAGAAAATAGGGGGCTATTCCTTAAGTTCCACAAAGGTACTGCTGCGAGTGATTTTAATGCAGCTGCTACCTTTTCCCTTCTTGGTGAAAAAGGAGGGATATATAAAATAATAATAAAAAGGGTCCCTGCTTCTATTGAATAATAATTGCTCTGTACTGCACGTGTGTGTGTGTGTTCAAGAGAAATGTACATAAACGTATGGATGACAAAATTCAATGATTATGAAGTAAAAATTCTTAACATCTTAAGAGCTAATGTCAGCAAAAAAAAAAATCCTTGATGAGGGTAAAGAGGCGTTTCTCATGGACGTACAAACATACACACGCAGTGCGTACATAGGTTGTATCGTGCGTTCAAGTGACTTACTTGTTTGGATGACTGGAAAGTTAATTTGTGGCCCTTCCTGAGCCAATATGCAAACTCTGAGCTGAGGACGAATGGTATTTGAAACAGCCCCTGACGCAATTAAATTCTATTGTGTTCTAAAGACGAAGATGGTGACGGGATCTTTTTCTCAACAGTGGCCAGAGTCCTCTCTGTTCTCTTTATTCATTACCTCTGATGTGCTCCGTGTTCCTCCCCAGCTGGATTCCTAGCTCGCCTGCCTCACAGACCCTGCTCTGGGTCCCCGCCCGTAGGGAGGGCTCAGTAAACGCTGCCTGGGTGGCCGATTGCCAGCTGGACCAGGCGATTTCCTTCAAAACCAGGAGGATGTCTTGTCTTGGCAGTTCGTACTTTGAGGATGAAAGACGAGCCAAAGGCGGATTTCAAGTGTAGGTCTGGCTGTCCGAGCAGCCCAAGGTGGGGCACAATGTGCTGACGCTGGCCCAGAGCGTCCAGCCCTGTGGTCAGCAGCCACCATCCAGGACTGGCTGCCTCTGCCTTTGAAAGAGAGCAGAGCCCCCGCCGAGGATTTGAAATTCAGACATCATTTTTCAGTTGGGTCAGGCAGCTCATATTCCTATATTGCTTGCTTCTCTTTCTGTCTGTCCATCTCTCTTTCTCTATTTCTGTACATTGAGCTGATGGGGGACACATAAAAGGGAGGAAAAGGTATGGAAGTTCTCTGAGGATGCCCTCCAATCGGGCAGCTATTCTATTTCCAAAGGAACAAGTCTTGGTTTTTTTTTCCCCTTCATAGTTTATTGTCAAGTTGGTTTCCATATAACACCCAGTGCTCATCCCCACAAGTGCCCTCCTCCGTGCCCATCACCCCCCTTCCCCTCAGCCCTCAGTTTGTTCTCAGCATTCAAGAGTCTCTCATGGTTTGCCTCCCTCCCCCTCCCCCACCGTTTCCCTCCTTCTTCCCCCCACGATCCTCCGTTAAGTTCCTCCTAATCCTCCTATACGTGCAAACATATGATATTTGTCCTTCTCTGCCTGACTTATTTCGCTCAGCATAACACCCTCAAGGTCCATCCATGTTGCTACACATGGCCAGATTTCATTCTTTCTCATTGCCATGGGGTATTCCATGGTATAGATAAACCACATCTTCTTGATCCATTTGTCCGCTGATGGACGCTTAGGCTCTTCCCATGATTTGGCTATTGTGGAGAGTGCTGCTATGAACATTGGGGTCCATGTGCCCCTATGCATCAGCACTCCTGTATCCCTTGGGTAAATTCCTAGCAGTGCTATTGCTGGGTCATAGGGGAGTTCTACTGTTAATTTTTTGAGGAAACTCCACACTGTTTTCCAGAGCGGCTGCACCAGCTTACATTCCCACCAACAGTGTAGCAGGGAAGGTTTGTGTTTTTTTAAAGCAGAGTCACTTCTACCTAAAATACCCATGCCCAGCCCCCCAAGCTCCTTATATTTCTAAGGAATCCCTTAATTCTGGAAGTGCCAAAGGTTGTAAACCCATTCCTTTTTCCTCTATTACAATATAAATACACTCATTCAGAAAGCTCGTTCAAGAAAATGGTAGCAGCCATTCATACTTTAGTATGAGTGAGTTTATCAGATACTCCATGTATAGATGTCACTGGAAAAGAGGCAGATGAAAGTAGGGGCCCTGAGCAATGGGGTGTACTAAGATGGGAAAGGGAGTTAGAGAAAAAATGAAGCAAAAAGATGAGGCTGAAGATACCAAAGAGAAAACTTTCTTCTTTCCTATTTTTCCCCAACGTCCTTCTTACCCATCTGTTTCTCTGATATTACTTCTCTTCTTGGTGAGTGCATACAGGTATTCCTCTGTGTTCCCACAGGCATACCAACACTGTGCCATGTTAACAAACCATGTCACCGCTTGGCATTAAAGCTATGGAAAATTTACTACATTGTCAGGCAGGTATCTTTCGTTCATTTATTCAACAAATACAGCATTAATTTAACACTGTGCTGAGCAAAGGGGATACGGAAATGAACAGGACAGATACATTGGTTTTCCCCTGTCTGGTGAAAATCTGTGTGCCCCTTATTTAACCAGATGGTGCTTTGGAAGAAGAACGAAATATGTCTATTTGATGTAGATTGATGGAAATGTGAGTGTGTGTTTGCGTGTTTGCATGTGTTAGCACGTGTGCATGTTTGTGTGCGTTCATGTGTATGTTAGCGTGTGTGTGTGTTTGCGTATTTGACACATTTAAGGTATAAAGAAATCAGTGAGTCTTCTCGGTTTTCCTCTCTATATTTCTAATATTTTTGAAAATTCATGTTACCTTGAACGATCCTTTATCTCCATCTTTCTTATGCTCATAACGTTATAAATAAAGAATAAATCCTGGAAAACCAGTTCATACCGTAAAAATGCCAACATTTCATAACAAAAAACACAGAAAAATAAATAGAGCACAAATATATGCTTTCATATTTATTTATTAAGTACATAAAGCCAAACACTAAAAGCAACCCTGCTGATATTTCTTTGGAGGATTTTTCTACAAAGGATGCACTTACTGAGAATTTTTAGAAATGAGCTCATTCAAATCTAAAGATGGCTTCTGTCATCAGTGCTGTCATCCTTTATGGCCAGAAGGCCCTCAATATTACATAAAATTTAATAGGCACCTTCCTTAAGCCTCGTTTTTGCTAATTGAACATGTAGGAGGGCATTTGAAATTGCTTGAATGGTAACAGTGAAGGAACTTCCCTCTCCTTGCCCACTAGACAGATTGGGGGTGGGGGCATCAGTCTGTCGTGAGTCAAAGGGCTGTTGGCTCTGTCTCCGTGCAGACGAAGTCCTCAACACACCACCCAGGATGGACTATGTTATTTGTGGGGTCCAGTGCAAAGTGAAATTGACAAGCCTCTGGTTCAAAAATAATTAAGAATTTCTTGAAATTCAGCCAAGCCTTAAGCCCTGGGCCGGCCGTTCTGAGTGCAGGGCTCTGGGAAAGGTAGTTTGCCTGCCCATGGAGCCCGCCGTGTACCCACCTGGATACACAATAGATCTGAGGGACAACGGATGCATTCTCTTCCTTACTGCGTGCCCTGAGCTCTGCTTCTGCTCCACTCCTGGGCTCGGACTCAGTTCTCAGTGTATTCTCCTGTCTTGAATAATGACCCCTCTGTCTATCTGTCTGTCTCCCCCAACCTAACCCCAGCTTTCTTTTCTTCCTGCCTCCAGCATTCTGATGCTTCTAGACATGGCCTATCCAGCCTTGAGATGCAAATCCAAAGTCTATTCCAAGATTAGCTCTAGTCCTGGACACCTCTAGGTGTCAAACTTGCCCTGGTACCTCCCCGTCTTCCTCTGTCTGGTGCCAAGTTGGATTTTAATGGTCAAGTCCAAATGCAAGTGTCACACACGTGTGACGAAGTGGGCACGTGGGAGGTGAGTGCAGGGCCCGTCTGCTTAGAGGGCCAAGAAGGGGCCAAGGGATAAAATGGTGCTCCCAACCATCCCCTTCACCATCCCTCTTTGCTCCTGACCCTTTGGTTTTCGGTCATAGTCCTCAGGTCTCCACACTTACAACCTCCTGTCATTTCTCCTGGTCTCCTTCTTCCAGGCTGCTTGCAGTGGGATCCAGTCCTGCTTGGAGCCCTTGCTGAGGCGATTCTGGACCCACAACGAGACAGGGAACCTGAAGATGAAGACACAACGATGCGACCAGGAACCAATGTCCAACCACAGAATCGTGCCTACCAGGGCCATGAACTTCCTCGAACACACGCTGTGGAGGAAGAGGAAATGCTTGACACATCTCTCATTCTGCCTTTGTGATAACTGCTTTGAGATGGTTCTTGTCCAGCACCATAACCAGATGACTCATCAAAGAGTCTTTATTCACTGACTCTTTCTTCAGAGGGCTCCGTGAAATGACTCACACCTCTGTTTACTAGGTTTTATTGGGAATGTGAGGAGAAGTCCTTTCCCCTGGGAACAGGAAGTTTTTGGTGTTTCTTGTGTAGGTTAAATACCATTGGGGACACAACGGCACGCTGTCAATGGACTGACTTTCTGTCGGGGATGCTGAGTTAGGATCCGCAGAGCAATGTTTCCGGGGAAGGGTATATTTCACCTTAGTCCTGTTTTAATAATCCAAATCCACAGAAGGTAAGTAAGCCTGGACAAAATGTTTCCTGTTGTGAATACCTGGAAGAGAATCTGAGTACAGAAGCACAGTGGGGGGTGTTGACAGAAAGCTCAATAACGGGATCTTGGAACCTGCGATCATTGATATTGTACGATGGGGGATACTAAGGTATGAGAAATAAGAGGAGGTAGAATCGGCCGGAGGCACCTCTAGGATCACTGCCCATGGCAGAAAGCACCTTATGAACTCACCAGCTGTAGACTTCAGACCCAGGATAATCTGAGTGTGTAACAACCAAACAGAGAGGGACTTTACACCAAAGGCCGACAGAGACCACGGAGTATGTAGCCTCGTACCTGCAGAAGTTCCAGAAACCTCTCTTCCCCCCGCCCCCAGCCACAGGACAAGAAAGCCACATATCTCTCCCCCAAACATTGGGTACCATCTTGGAAAAAGAAGCAGGCGGAAGGGAGGGCCGTCTGAGAGAATGAGCAATTATGTAAGAGAAGCAAAACATTACCTGAAGAAAAATTTTAAATTATCAGATGGACTGAGCTTTACGTGAGTTCAGACTTTAATTAAAATTTTCCCAGTAGCCATTCAACGGGAGCATGAGAAAATGATAAGGTTACTTAGAGACCAAAGTCATTACATTTTTGTCTACACATCAAAGGGTTAGCAAACCACGCATGAGTTAGCAACCCTGCTCCACATCTATTATATGCCAGATACTATACTTGATGTGGGCAAAGTCTAGTTTAAGAGAGAAGCAGATGGGCGACAGATCATTAAACAGCAATTGTTGGTAAGTCCTATGACGGAGGAATACCCAGTGACAAAGCGGTCCAGGAGAGAGGCATTTAATTCAGAATAAGGACTCCTGGGTTGTTGAAATGAGCTGATTTTGAGAGGACAAGTAGGTATAACTGGCATCTAAGTTCCAGATAACGAAATCAGGGAGGGAAGCACTTTCCAAGCCGGGAGAAGAGTAACAGGGAGACCCAGAGGTGGGAGATGCATGATGAGCTCAGGGGAGGGAGAGGATTCCGTGCAGCGGGGAGTGAGGAGGTTAGGAGATGATGCTCACGAGGTAAGAAGAGTCCAATCAGGACGCAACCTGTGTGCTGAGCTAAGGCTTTTGACTTTTGTCTTGAAAGCTATCAAGATCATGGAAAGATTCTAACCAGGAATAGGATAGAAGCAGACACTCGTTAGAAAAGAATAATTCAGCTGGCAGGGCGGAAGGCAAGGGAAGGAGAAAGGGACAGGTGAGACCAGGGAGGCGACACCTACCGAGGCCTGGTGAGAAACAATGAGGGCCTGAACCAAAACTGTGACTTGGTGAATGAAGAGCAGGTTCAGACTGAAGACATACTCGGGAGAATGGATTTTATGATGAGGGAATGAGGGAGGCGAATGAGAGGGACCTGCAGAATTCCGACGCAAGGGGAGTGCCTATCCCCCCAGGGGAATGCAGGACAGCAGTGGGCTTGTGGAAGGAGCCGGTGAGTTGGGTGGGGGCGTGGCGGATAAGTCTGTTGTGGCACCGGACACCCAAGTGGATCTGTCCAGCATCAGAGTGGTCAGGAATAGCTGACGCCTTGGGAAGTGAAAGAAGGGGCTTGGGCTCATTGCTGGGCTTGGCAACTTGACAGTTGCTGGCAAACTTACGAACAGCATGTTGAGATAAGAGCCAATTGGCAGTGAATTGAGGAGGGGCTGATAAGAAGTGAAGCTAGTGTCTTCCCTCAAACTGAGCTTATTCCTTCTGACGCACCCCCGTCTTGGTGAAGAGCCCCACTGAAACTGGGTGGTCTTCACCCAACTTCCGGCTCTTTTTCTTAAAAAAAAAAAAAAAACCTTTTTTTTTTTTTAACATTTATTTATTACTGAGAAACAGAGACAGAACATGAGTGGGGGAGGGGCAGAGAGAGAGGGAGACACAGAATCTGAAACCGGCTCCAGGCTCCGAGCTGTCAGCACAGAGCCCGATGCGGGGCTGGAACCCACGAACCATGAGACCATGACCTGAGCTGGAGTCGGATGCTCAACCGACTGAGCCCCCCAGGCGCCCCACCCGGCTCATTTTCATATCATGTATTTGGCCAGTTACTGAGTCCTGCTCATCCCATTCACTTGGGACCTCTTGATACCCCCCTGGTCTCCGTACCACCTCTCACCTCAATCCAGTCTTCCCCAGCCTGGTGACCCAACTTCCAAGTGACACTGAGACATCTTTTAACAACACAGATCCAGTCATGTAGCTCTTTGGCTGAACGTCACTAGGTGGCTTTCAGAACCTTCCAGATCAAGTCTGGACACGTAGGCGGGACATAAGAAGCCCTTCATGACTGGATCTCTGAGCTCCTCTCCAGCCTTCCCTCTCTTGGCCCTCCTCCCAGCACCGTCCCCAGACCTCTCTGCTCTGCTCAGATTGCGTTCACGGGGCTTCCTGTCTCTCACATCAGCCCACAAGAGAAGGAACTGATGGAATGTTGGCAGGACCCGTGAGATTCAGCTAACCTGAAGGCATGACATCGAGGGCTGTAGCGGGATTTCTATTTAGCTGTGCTCGGTAGCTAAGTGAAGAAGGCACCCTGAATGCCCCCAGCACCCTAATGGGTCTATTGGAGGTGAACAGGGTGGGTGGAGCAGAGAGCTAGGGGAGAAGGTTTGATGGAGTGGGTGAGACAGGTATTAAAATGGTGTGTCACCTGACACAGGCTGGAGAGNTGTTTACACTGCCTGGTAGTCTGCTCGAAGGCAGAAGCAGGAGAGGACTTTCTGCACCTGAGAGCCCGATGGGGGCGGCCATTTATATTTGGAAATGTCCTATACGCTGGGGACTGCCTATATTCGAAAGGTTCGTTAACAGCATCCTGTTTTCCACCTCTAAGCTGCACTGAGAAATCATTAGTCTGTGTTTTTATTAAGGCTTAAAACTTTTCAGTGTGCTTTTGGTGCCAGCTTTTTTTCCAGAGCTGTATCGAAAACAAGAAGCCCGTACTCACACCATAAGGTAGTTTTGAAGAGGGGCATTTTGTTGTTTTAACCAAACAAGACTGGGTACACCGTTGAAGTAAGCTTAGCAATCATGCACTCGGGAAAAAAAAAGGGGGGGAGGGGGAGCCTATGGTTTGGAGAAAACGGAGTAGACAGCAGGACACTAGTTTAACGTGAGTCGAGGTACAAGTGCATGGGGCACAGGAGAATGAGACCGAGGGAAAGCTTGCGTGGGGTGGGGGGGGATAGGGGAAAGATTAGGAGGCCCGTGAGTTCCGTGGCACAGTCGTTCAGGGTTATGGTGAGCTGGCCTCGGGTGTGGTGGCGCAAGTACAGGGATTTGTGAAAAATCAAGAAATTGTGAGGCTGGAGTGTTGACTGAATCATTGCCAAGAACACAGGGGTGAAGGGCATGCTGCGAGCTCAGAACCCAGCCCGTCAGTTATGAGCGTGAAAGCTAATGGGATGGGAACCGGCAGCAGCGGGGTGGGGAATGGCCCACCTGCAGGGCACTCGCCTCTTTACGGGAAGGTAGAAGATGGCGGCCTGAATTGGCAAGTGGGTGGTAGGAAAATCCCCACTCCTTTACCTCTTCTTCTCTGGCCCTGGTAAGGCGAGGGGATTAAAGCCAGCAGTGTTGGGGCGCCTGGGTGGCTTAGTCGGTTAAGCGCCTGACCTTCGCTTAGGTCATGATCTCGCGGTTCGTGGGTTCGAGCCCCGCATCGGGCTCTGTGCTGACTGCCAGCTTGGAGCCTGGAGCCTGTTTCAGTCTGTGACTCCCTCTCTCTCTGACCCTCCCCTGCTCTCTCGCTCTCTCTCTCTCTCCCTCTCCCCCCTAGAAATAAATAAAACATTAAAAAAAAAACTTATAAAACCAGCAGTGGTAAAAGGCATGAAGTGGAGCCCAGAAGGACCAAGTACAAGCCACCAGCTGTCTTCTTCTGGAAGGTTCTTGGCCACAGCACTCTTTTATCCCAACAACAGCATATGACACAGCAAGAGTGCTGATAACCAAGGAGGCCCACATGAGTCTTAGTGTCCAGTCACACATGGCATAGGAATGAAGACTGAAATATGCACACAACTTGGCCTTGACCACAGGCCTTGACTCAAAAACGGGTGGGGTTGCCCCTTGGACTTGGCAGGGCCTGGGGTAGAAGGCTTTATGACTCTGTCATTATTAACCTGTTCATCTCCGTGGGATTGCACTTATCACGAAGGGTACAATTATCTACAGGCCCGCATTTCTGTCACTTGCCACGCGTGGCCTCTGTGGAGGCTGGGGTTTTACTCTCATCATTTCTTCATCAGAAACTCAAAGTAGCTCTCCTCCCAAAGTTAACAAATCTTTAAAAGAAATTTTTTTTAACATTTATTCAATTTTGAGAGACAGAGCATGAGCAGGGCAGGGGCAGAGAGAAAGGAGGAGACACAGAATCTGATGCAGGTTCCAGGCTCAGAGCTGTCAACACAGAGCCTGACGCAGGGCTCAAACTCACGGACCGTGAGATCATGACCTGAGCCAGACTCGGATGCTTAACCGACAGAGCCCCCCAGGCGCCCCCAAAGTTAACAAATCTTTGCTCTAAAGCAGTGGTTCTTAAAGTAAAGTCCCTACATGAGTTTCTTCAGCATTGTTTGGAGACTTTATTAGAAATGTAGATTCTGAGGCCCCACCTCAGACCTGCTAAATCAGAGGCACAGGGTGAGGAATCTGGTGATCTGTGTTGGGAAGTCTTCCAGGAGATTCTGGTGTGCATTCAAGTTTGAAAACCACTAAATAATTAGAAGTAGAATGCTGTGTTCCCAAATTTGCAGAGGTAAGGGGCGCCTGGGTGGCGTAGTCGGTTAAGCGTCCGACTTTCGCTTAGGTCACGATCTCGCGGTTCGTGGGTTCGAGCCCCGCGTACGGCTCTGTGCTGACTGCCAGCTCAGAGCCTGGAGCCTGTTTCAGAGTCTGTGACTCCCTCTCTCTCTGACCCTCCCCTGCTCACGCTGTCTCTCTCTCTCTCTCCTAGAAATAAATAAAAAAATATTTTAAAAAAATTTGCAGAGGTAAAACGTGGAGATATAAAATTAAAATCAGAGAGAGCCCAGAAATAAGCCCTTGTGTGTGGCATCAAATAAGTTTTGACTAGAGTGTCAAGACCATTCAATGGGGAAAAGCCAGTCTTTTCAGAAAATGGCACTGGGAAAATTGGATATCCATCTATCCATGCAAAAGAATGAAGCTGCACCCTGACCTAACGCCACATGCAAAAATTCACAGTGGCTCAAGGATCTAGATGTCAGACCTAAAACCCTTAGAAGAAAATGTAGGACAAAAGTTTCACAACATTGGATTTGACATTTGTTACATCCCAGGTAACCAAAGTGTCTGAGTGACTCACCCCTGACAAAAACCCTGGACACTAAGACTCATGTGGGCCTCCTTGGTTATCAGCACTCTTGCTGTGTCATATGCTGTTGTTGGGATAAAAGAGTGCTGTGGCCAAGAACCTTCCAGAAGAAGACAGCTGGTGGCTTGTGCTTGGTCCTTCTGGGCTCCACTTCATGCCTTTTACCACTGCTGGTTTTAATCCGTACCCTTTCTCTGTAAAGACCATAATTGTGCCTATCACAGCTTACCTGAGTGAACCAAAGCCCCTGCCCAATCAATCCGGTAATTAGTTAAAAGCAGAGAGAGAGAGACAGAGACAGGGAGGAAGCATGGCAAACAGAAAACAAAAACAAGGTAGTGGAAATAAGTCCAAATGCATCCGTTACCAAAATACACGTGGGCGGAGGAAAGTCACCAGGTAAAAGGGAGAGAGCCCTGGAGGACTAGTTAACGACAACAAGGGGTAGGTCGAGAAAGGAAAAATCATTAACGTGTGCAAAGAGCCCTCCCTCTTATCCCGTGGGCCCTGGAGGTTTACAGTTCTGTGGGGTTACGGGCTGGTCCAAAGTCCTAAGCCAGTGAGGAGCAGGGCAGGGGGAGCCGCACACTCGTTCCTCCCCGGCACCCCCACAAGCAGCGTGGCACAGCGGGAGCCTCATTGCCACCGTCCCTCTCCGGGATGCAGTGCGGCTTGGACTTGCCTGCCTGATGATCCTCTGTCATCCCCCCGGCCGGCATGTTAGTGCTCCTTATACCATAAAATTGCTCTTTATACTATAAAATTAACTCCCCTTTTTATGTACAATTACCCGTCAAAGGCATTTGGTCGACTCCAGTAGGTTTCAACCTAACCTCACATTAATGCTGGTTTTTATGTGTTTGTTTGCTATTTAAAAGCTTCAGTCTCAAGAAGCAATAGAAGTGGAGAAAGGTCCAGGGGCCACCTGTTTGGAGCACCAGATAACCAGCAGCGTATGACATGCCAGCATCTCACGGGGCCCAGCCGGGGGAATTCAGGGAAGTCTGAGGAGACGGTACCTCTGGCCGTAGACAAAGCTGTCAGCAGGGCTGGAAAAACGGACTCACAAGCAGAGGCTGCCTGGACAATGCAAAGAAAGTATTTGACCCAAGAGCAGATGAGGTAACATCCCCAAGGGACGCTGAAGTTATGTCTCTTTCCTGAGCTGAAATGGGCTGGGATTTCTCCAGCAGCTCGTGGGATGTGCAGGCAGAACGGAAGATCTGACGCCTTCTGAGGCCTCCTAAGCGGAGGGCCTCGCTTAGAGCCGAGAGTCAAGTCCATGCAGCTCTTTGAAGTCAGCCATCCCGTACTTCACATTCGAGTGATGCTGGGTCATTGTTCCACTTCTCTGAGCCGAAATTCCCTCGTCCTTAAAACGAGGATAAGAAGACCTTAGCCTCCACTACAAAGCTGTCATCATCAAGGCAGTACGGTATTGGCACAAAAACAGACACATAGACCAATGGAATAGAATAGAGAACTCAGAATTGGACCCACAAATGTATGGCCAACTAACCTTTGACAAAGCAGGAAAGAGTATCCAATGGAAAAAAGACAGCCTCTTTAACAGATGGTGCTGGGAGAACCGGACAGCAACATACAGAAGAATTAAACTGGATCATTTTCTCACACCATTCACCGAAATAAACTCAAAATGGATAAAGGACCTGAATGTGAGACAGGAAACCATCAAAACCCTAGAGGAGAAAGCAGGAAACAACCTCCTTGACCTCCACCGCAACTATTTCTTACTTGACACATCCCCAAAGGCAAGGGAATCAAGAGCAAAATTGAACTATTGGGACGTCATCAAGATAAAAAGCTTTTGCATGGCGAGGTNGTTGGGGAGAGGGAGGGAGGCAAACCATGAGAGACTCTTGAATGCTGAGAACAAACTGAGGACTGACAGGGGTGGGGGGAGATGGGCATGAGGAGGGCACTTGTAGGGATGAGCACTGGGTGTTATATGGAAACCTACTTGACCATAAACTATTTAAAAAAATAAATAAAATAAAATGGGGATAAGAAAACCACTTCCCTGGGTTGTCGGGACAATGCCAGAAAGCGGGAAAGGCCAGAATAGGAACTCCGTGCATGTTGTTTCCTCCCCTCCCCAGTGCTGAGTCGTGTGGCTTCAAATTCCTTGTATTTTTCTAGATCTCCGGCAGACGCATGTAGGGATGCACTAGCGACTGAATTTCGCTGGAAAAGAAAGCCTCTCCTTGCATGGCGGCTGTCACGGTATAATCCACTTGGTTCCCTTGAACCCTAAAAACTCAGACACGTTTGGTGTGAGGGTGCCTGGGTGGCTCGTCCTTGGTTCAGGTCATGATCTTACAATTTGTGAGTTCGAGCCCCAGGTCGGGCTCTATGCTGACAGCTCAGAGCCTGGGGCTGCTTCAGATTTAGTTGAGAGAGAGAGAGAGAGAGGGAGAGAGAGAGAGATTTGGTGTGTATGTCTCCTACTGCACTGTCCTGGGGTGTCCCAACTTTTTTTCTCTCCCACCTTCCCTTCAGCACTTCGAGGATTCTCTCAGTATTTGCACTTGGAAAGTTCTATCCCTGGGCCTGAATTTTCTCCCAAGTTCCAGTGGCCTGGATACAAACAGCCTCCGGGCATGTGCCCTTGGAGGGCTTGCTTTACCTCACGGAACACTTCTTGTTTGTTTTCTCAGGAAATATGTATGGAATGTAGCAAAGNGGGGAGGGGAGTGGGGGGAGGGGAGGGAGAGCACCTGCTGACCTCTGAGGGCCCCCGGGGGCCTGCCTGGGCGGTGAGGCCCCTGGGACTTCCTGGGGGCCCTGTCCCCTCTGCAGGCGGCCAGTGAGGCAATCACAGCCTGAGAGGCCAGCTGGGAAGGGGAGAACCTTTCACCGGGGCAGAAGCGGCCTTGACCACCCTCCGGCGCTCACGGAACGTGGGGGCGCCCCAGGGCCTGTCACACCTGCTGGACGGACCCCCCACGGGCGGGCAGCGCTCGCGGTGACGTAACCAGCGCCCTGCCCTTGAACTTGGCCGGGGAAGCTGTTCCACACTCAGACCGCGCGCCAGGCCCTCTGAGGGCCCCGCCTCCGCGGCCCAGCGACGCTGCAAAACCAAACCACCGCGGGGAATTCATAAAGGAATGAAGGGGCTAGACATGTAAATAAACAGAGGGAATACCCCCCAGCCTCGGAATCGCCAGGCTCCGGTCACTTGGCAACACGACGTAGGGAAGGAAGCATGGGGCGGGTGAAGCCCCGGATCCGTCCTGCGGTGCGTGGGCCTCAGTGTCCCAATCTGTAAGCCGGGGCGGGGCGTGTGTGGGGCTCCCTAGAATTCAGCACATGGCTGTTGTTACGACTAATACTGAGAAGTATTAGTTCTGAGCGCTGAGCTGAGTGAGTTTTGCCCCCTGACTCGTCCCATTCCGCACTGGATCCCAGACGAGTCAGCGTAGACCCCCGTCTCTGTGCCCTGCGTCTCCCTACCTCTCCCTCCCGGTGGCCCGTCTCCGCATTCCAGTCTGCGGGTCACAAGCCTGGTCCTCAGAGCTGGCCTCCTCCCCCCAGCCGGGGGGCCTCTGGCACCCCGAACCCCCTACCACACGTACACCCACTTCTCGTGCCAGGTGGCGTACTCTGCCGGGCACACTGGCGTCCCACACTTCTACTGACTCCGCGCTGCACCGGGAGCCCTGAGCGCCGAGACCAGGCCGTTTTGCCTGGCTCCTCTGTGTCCTACATGCTCTTTATGTACGGAGTGTAACTAAATTACAACAACAGTCAACACATACTATGTTAACAAATGAATCCAAGTACTTTTCTCCTGCACGGTTCCAAGAAACGGGTGAACAAAAGTTATCTAAGCCGCTTTCCCACGGACGGTAACCCCAAACAGCATGGAGCTAGCACTTACATGCCCGGGGCACCAAAACCATAGAGTTTTCTGGAATGTATGATATGAAACGGAACCTGATGCTGCATTCCAGGGCTGTTACAATATCCCAATACTACAGGGGCGCCTGGGTGGCTCAGTCGGTTAAGCGTCCAACTTCGGCTCAGGTCATGATCTCACGACTTGTGGGTTCGAGCCCTGCATCAGGCTCTGTGCTGACAGCTCAGGGCCTGGAGCCTGTTTCAGATTCTGTGTCTCCCTCTCTCTCTGCCCCTCCCCCACTCATGCTCTGTCTCTCTGTCTCAAAAATAAACTATAAAAGAAAGAAAACAAAGATTGCTTCCAATAAGGCAATCTGGTGGGTTAGGGTGTAGAAAGCTCTTGGTTTGTTGAATAGACACCATTATAATCTGGTTTCACCTGTGGCCTTACCAGCAAACTTCATAAGTACCGTGGAAATCCGGATGAGGTTTTCAGAGAACGGTGCTCCGTCCTGTGCCTGGGAACCTTCTTCCTCTTGCTGTCTTTCTCTCTTTACCCCCATCCCTGACAGACCCTAAAGATGGCATAGGAGACATATAGGATGTGGAGCAGGCTGGCTGGGGAAATTCCTTTGGGCCGCCCCCGTGTGTGAGATTATTCCTAGTCTAAAGAATTTGGAAAAGGTAGGACCCGCTGATCTAAAGAAGGATTAAATGTCTGAAAAGGGCTTTCCTTTCCTGCCAATTTCTACTAATCTCAATCTCTGTTAATTGAGATTTGGAGGAACAGCACATAGTAGCTTCTCAATAAAATACTTTTAAAAAGTTTACTTATTTATTTTGGGAGAGCGAGCATACGCGAGCTGGGGAGGGGCAGAGAGAGAGGGAGAGAGAGGATCCTTAGCAGGTTCTGCACCATCAGCGCAACTCGGCGCGGGACCCCCCGGACTGTGAGATCATGACCTGAGCTGAACTCGAGAGTTCGACGCTCAACCAACTGGGCCACGCAAGCGCCCCTCTCAAAAAATACTTTTGAACTGATTCAAGTCCTATAACTGCCAAGTGGCTTTGCCTCAGGTTCTCCCCATATTAAATCGTGTTTTGTACAATGCAGAGTAAGAGCAGCTTTCCTTTCATGATTGTTAGTGAGGTGAGGACGCGCTGGAGGATCTGAATCGTTTTCTTTGTCTCTTCAAGGCGTCCTGCTATATGTCTGCTCAAAGAGAAGTATGAGCAGACAAAATGTTGCTCATCACGGGGCCTGGGGGGCTCAGTCAATTGAGCGCCCGACTTCANAAAAAAAAAAAAAAAAAAAAGAAGAAGAAAGAAAAAGGTCTTCACGCCCCAGGGCACAAGTGACAGACAATAAAATAGCAAATACCAGTGAACTGCTGCTGGGACTCAACTGGGAACATATTTACGGCTCCCAAGCAAGGGCCCGTGACCTGGGTTCCACAGGAAATAGTAGGAGGACAGAACGGAACACAGACAGTGAGGAATAGCTGCTTTCTATTTATTTATTTATTTATTTATTTATTTATTTATTTATTTATTTATTTAAATATTTGCTTTTTAAATAACTCTTGTGGCTAAGGAAAGGGAGGTTAGTTACAAAGCCGGGCTCTGTGAACGCTTTGTGGACACATACGCTCCCACCTTACAATACGCCTGCAAGAGCTGGACGCACCAGGTATATTAACAGAGTGGATGCGTGGGGGGTGTTACGTGGGAATATTTGGCACTCGAAACTCCAGCCGCCATCAAAGTATTCACTCTGGTTAAAACGTTCATATCGAGGGGCACCTGGGGGGCTCAGTCGGTTAAGCATCCGACTTTGGCTCAGGTCATGATCTCACGGTTCATGAGTTCGAGTCCCACTTCAGGCTCTGTGCTGACAGCTCAGAGTCTGGAGCCTGTTTCAGATTCTGTGTCTCCATCTCTCTCTGACCCTCCCCCACTTGTGCTCTGTCTCTGTCTCTTAAAAATAAATAAATGTAAAAAAAAAAAATCTGTTTAAAAAAATAAAACGCTCGAGTATCATGTCACACTATGTTTATGAAGCTCTTTGATGATTCCTGTTACATGAAGGAAATGAGAGCCCATGCTTTCCGTACAGTTGGAAAATGCCACAGGCCCTCCCCGCACCAGGCCCCATGCTGCTGATACCATCAGGTTTTCTGGCCTTGGGCCCCTGCGCGGCCCCTGGGGATTCCCTGCGACGTCAGCAGGTGCCCCACCTCGGGGGGGGGGGGGGCAGGAGAAAACGAGGCTCTGACCCAGTGGAATAATCACTCCCGGGCCATAGCTGTTTATGTTCGCATTCCTCCTGCCCACCACCTAATAACTCATCGTCTTCCCTCTTCTCGGACACTTTGATACAAAGCAGAACCAGCAGAAAGAAATCGAAAGTTACAGACGAAACGGGCTGAGGGAAGTTTTGGGCAATAAGCCCTCCACTAGGCACAAAGGCCCAAGCAGCAGCGGCTTTCTTTAGTCCAGAGATGGGATGGCTGAGGGGGCCGGGGAGGGGGGTATCTAATGACAGTCCCCAAGGGCTGAAAATGAGGCCCAGGGGGCATTGTCTTCAGGTAAGAGCATGAGACAGGTAGATGTACCTTTGAAGAGCAGTTTGATTGGACGGAGGAAAGGTTCACCTGTCTTCTGGAAGTCTTTGCCACAGATGAGCAAAAGGTTCTAGCTGTCATGTTACCTTGAAAGGCAGCCTCACCTGTTCGAGGACATCCATTCATGTATTTAGTCGAAGAGCATTTTATCAGAAATGATCATTTGGACGGGCGCCTGGGTGGCTCAGTCGGTTAAGCAACTGACTTCGGCTCAGGTCATGATCCCACAATTTGTGGGTTCGAGCGCTGCGTCGGGCTCTGTGCTGACAGCTCGGAGCCTGGAGCCTGCTTCCGATTCTGTGTCTCCCTCTCTCCCTGTACCACCCCTGCTCACGCTCTGTCTGTCTCTGTCTCTCAAAAATAAATAAACATTAAAAAAAAAAAGATTAAAGAAACGATCATTTGTAGATGCAAGGCAATTTGATACACTCCGCTTCCTCCTTACTCACACACACACACACACACACACACACACAAAATATTCGTCACTAAGAATCTCTCCCCATAGGTCTAGCCATCATTGTACACTGGCCTTTTGAGAAGACAGAGCTTCATTCCTTTGGATCTTTAAAGTTCGTATTTAAAATTTAAACACCCTTCCATCAGAAGGGAAAGGTACTCTATAAGCCTATTGGTAAGTAGTAAGTAGTTGGTTGCTCTAGAGGCTGTCTTGGAAGTCTTCACCTCTGAATTATTTGAACATCTCAGATACCCTGGTCTGGATCTGTAGTGTCTGGAGCCCCAGGCCTACCATGCTGGGACTTAGATTTCACTGAGCTGAACTTTTCCTTCTGGTTGGCTTAGGTTCTAAGGCATGAGCCTGGCTAGAGAGTTCTAGGACTTCAGGCCCTAAAACAAAATTAAAAAGCAAAATTAAAAAACAACATACTGGGAAAATATTTGCAGTTCACAGCAAAGGTTAATTGCCTTACTATAAAAAGAGCTTTTGAAAATCAATAAAAGGTAAATCCTACAATAGAATATCAGCAATGAAAACAAGCAAAGAGACCCAACAATAAAAAATAAAGAGAACATTCATAAGGGAAGAAGTACAACATGATAGAAAAGCAAAGAAAAATAGTTCACAAGAAGTTAAAGGAATGCAAAATAAAGCAACGAGATAGCTTTACACTTGGCAACTTAGAAAAAGTTTTGTTTTATTAGTGATAGAAGTCAGTATTGGTGGGGCTCAGGAAAATGTATCTCTTTTATACTGTTGGTAGGAGTGTAAATTTGCACAGCGTTCTGGTGGGAAATTTGGGATATTTATTGAGACTCGGCATTCCTCAGTACGTGCACCATAGGAAATTGGTTAAATAGAATATGGTACATCCTAATTTTGCCATTTAAAGTGATGTTGTAGGGGCACCTGGGTGGCTCAGTTGGTTAAGCAGCCAACTCTTGATCTCAACTCAGGTCTTGATCTCAGGGTCCTGAGTTTGAGCCCTGTATTGGGCTTCATGCTGGGTGTAAAGCCTACCCAAAAAATTTAAAAAAAGAAAAAAGAAATTTAAAAAAAAGAAAAAAGAAATTAAAAAAAGAAAAACACTGTTTTAGGGGAATCAAAGTAGATTACAAAATAACATTCAATACAAACATAATTTTTGATTAAAAAATATACATAGTTGTTGGGGCGCCTGGGTGGCTCATTGGGTTAAACATCCGACTCCTGATTTCGCCTCAGGTGGTCATCTCACAGCTTGTGAGTTCGAGCCCCATGCCAGGCTCTGCACTGACAGTGCAGGGCTCCATGCTGACAGTATGGGGCCTACCTGGGACACTCTCTCTCTCTCCCTGCACTTCTCCTACTCCCCTGCATGCACTCTCTCTCTCTCTCTGTCTCTCTCAAAAATAAATACATTAACATTTTAACACAAAAATGTATAGATAGGTGTGAAGAGCCAGATTATTTCTGATACAATTATTAAATATAAAATTACTAAGCATATAAAATTTACTTATAAAATTTATATAAAATTATCACTATAATATAATGTAAATACATAGTGTGAATTATAATTATTTCATCATTATATAAAATTATGAAGTTTGAAATGCATTTTGTTCCCAATGTGGAATGTGAAAGATGTGGAGAAAAGGGACCCCCCCATGCCCCTCTGGTGGGAATGCAAACTGGTGCAGCCACTGTGGAAAACAGCGTGAGGTTCTGCAAAAAATTAAGAATAGAACTACCCTATGACCCTGGAACTGCACTCCTGGCTATTTACCTAAAGAAGACAAAAACACCAATTTAAAAAGGCATATGTTCCCCCCCTATTTATTGAGGCATTATTTGCAATAGCCAAGATATGGAAACAACCCAGCTGTCCATCCAGAGATGAAAGGATAAAGAAGATGTGGTACGTGTGTACAAAGGAATGTTACTCAGCGTACGAAAGCCTGAGATCTTGTCACTGGCAGCAACATGGATGAACTGGAGGGCATCATGCTAAGTGAAATAAGTCAGAGAAAGACCAGTGCCCTATGATTTCACTTGTATGTGGAATCTAAAAAGCAAAGCAAATGAACAAATAAACGAAAAACAGGAACAGGCCCATAAATACAGAGAACAACCTGATGGTCGGCAGAGAGAGGCGGGTGCAGGGGTGGAGGAATGGAGGGATGGGCAAAATTGGTGACAGGGAGCGGAAAGTACAGGCTTCCGAGTCACAGAGATGAAAGGCTCAGCAAAGGGAATGCAGTCAGTGATGTTGTAATCACGTGGTATGGTGACAGTAAGTGGCTACACTTGTGGTGAGCATAACATAATGCCCAGAATCATAGTATCATTATGTTGTACACCTGAACTTGACAACTTGACATAACACTGTACATAAGAATATATAGACAGAGAGGATAGACCTGAAGATCTAGATTCTTTGTGATATAAAATTTTTGTTTCAAATTTCTTTAGCTTCCATGAATGTAGCTCCTTAAAATCTAACATAAAGAATTTCTCTAGCAGTAATTAGTTTGTTCTACAAATATTTATGAAACTCCCCTATGAGCCAGGCACTACTCTAAGGTGGGGGATACAGAGGTGTATAAGATGAAATTCTATTGTTTAGGTCCCTTTTGGCAGGGAACACAGACAATAACTAAAGCACATATAAATAAGAAAGGGATAATTTCATAAAAAAAGTAAAAATGGAGGGGGAGAGCACCTGGGTGGTTTAGTCAGTTAAATGTCCGACTTCGGCTCAGGTCATGATCTTGTGGTTCGTGGGTTCAAGCTCCACATTGGGTTCCATACAACACAGAACCTACTTAGGATTCTCTCTCTCTCTTTCTCTCTCTCCCTCTCTCTCTTTCTCTGTCCCTCCCCCACTTGCACTCACTCACTCTCTCTCTCAAAATAAATAAATAAACTTAAAAAAAAAAAGGGGGGGGGTACCTGTACCTGGGTGGCTCAGTCAGTTTAATGTCCGACTTCGGCTCAGGTCATGATCTCACAGTTCATGAGTTCAAGCCCCACGTCGGGCTCTGTGCTGGCAGCTCAGAGCCTGGAGCCTGCCTCAGATTCTGTGTCTCCTTCTCTCTCTGCCCCTCCCCTGTTCATGCTCTGTCTCTCAAAAATAAATAAATGTAAAATTTTTTTAAATAAATAAAGAAACATTCAACCATATTTAAAAAAAGAAAAAAAAGAAAGAAAATAGGTTACTGTAGCTATGATGACCAATCTGGATTCTATCTGAGCTGAGACCAGGGTGGGAAGAAGGACTGAGCCGTGCAAGAAGCATCACAGGCAGGAGGGAGAACATGTACGAAGATCCTGAGGTGGGAAAAATACTGCGATGTTTAAGGAACAGGGTTCAATGNGAGGGGACGATAGGCCAGGGAAGGAATTTTAATTTTATTCCATGTCAGGGGAAGCCATTGGAGGACTTCAATTTGTTGAGAATTTGATAAAATGTATCTTTTGAGAATAAAAAAATAAGGTGTAAACGTTTGGTAATATATATTTTATTTAATAAAACACCTCTGTGGGGTAGGTGTTATTTATTCTCATCATGGACCCGCTACAGAGACTCAGACAAGCGGCGTGACTTGGCCATGGTCGTACAGCTGGTAGGTGGCGTGACTCGGCTGGGAACCTGGGGCCCCCGCATCCCAGGTAATTTACACGGAAGGAAAGTAAACAGCAGTCTGCAACTCATACATCACCATCGCCATATGAGTAAATCGAATGGACACATGAACTGCCCCATCGCCGCCTCCCCCTCGCACAGGCTTTTGAGGAAGTAACTGAGGACTCAGTCTGTGTCACCCCGTGTGACTGCACCAGGGCTGGAAAATCTGAGACTCGGCTTGCAACATCGGGCACCTTGACATCAGATGATCCTCACGGCTTTTGAAAGATTGGCCCACGCTTGCTGGATACAGTCTGTCCTTCGAAGCGGCGGCCTAGCACCTCCTCCCGGGACGGGGTTGTAGGAGGGCTGAGCCATCATCATTCCCCAAGCGGAAGGCCTGGCTCAAGCCTGCTCCAAGTCAGGACGCTAGAAACATTTGTGTTGGGCCTCACCCTGCTCTTCTACCATTTGGTCTTTGAAAGGAGGGGCTGACTTGACAGAGATCTCTGAGCCGAGTCTTGTAAGGCTGCTGCTAAAGCCATCCTGCGTCTCTCTGCTCCCTGATGGTGGCATGACACCCCGTGTCTGGTGTTGGTCTCCACATGGGGCAGTGGAATCTCACATCTCTCCCTGCCCATCCTCAGCTCGCCCCGCCTCATCCCTCATGCAGCTGCGGGCTGAGGAAGCATCCCATCCACAAGGTGGTCTCTGTTTTATCCCTGGGTTCCCGGAGTGCTGGCCTTGGTTAGCTGGACCTTCCCTCATCTGGGACGTGCCAGCCCGTGCTTGCGTTTTCTCTGGGCCGCCCGGATAGTCTGCTGCAGGGTCCTCCCCACACATCGCTGCCTGGGATCTGAATTCAGCCTTCTTGAGCAAGCAGGTAGCTGATGAGATCTCTANGACGGGGAACGGGAAGTGAGTGTTTAATAGGGACGGAGTTTCAATTTCGCAAGATGGAATAATTCTGAAAATCTGTTGCACAACAATGAGGGTACACTTAATACTACTGAATTGTATGCTTAAAAAATGACCAAGAGCGTCATTTTTACCACAATTTTGAAAAAAAAGAAAGCAGATAAGCGATGAGTCTGGTGTGTTCATTGTCTGCCGGGCCCTTCGCCTCCGAGCTGNCGAGACTTGTCCGCCTGTCGTTTGGTGGCGCGACAGAGAGGCCTCTGGTCTGCGGTCCCTATGAGGACAGAGTCCGTCTCCTCAATCTACTCCATGGAAACTTCCAGCCCCACCAATCCTAAGCAGCCCTTCTTGTCAGTGTCACAATGATTTTCACTTTGCCAAGCCCGAGGGTCACTTTCTTGCCCTTCTCTGTCTTTGACACCACTGACCTCCTTGAAACACATTCTTTTCTTGGCTTTAAGACTACCCGGTTTCCCCCGAATTCACTAAACATTTTAGATTCTTTTGCTGACTCTACCTCTTCTCAATGGTTAAATGTCAGGACACCCCAGGCTCTGTCACTGGCTTTCTCTCTTCTCTCAGCATTTTCTTTCTAGATCATCTCATCCAGGCTTAGATGTACATACACGTCTCTGTGGGTAAGTCCTAAATTTGTGCATTCATTCAGCTTGGACTTTCTCCCTAAGCTCTAAAATTATGTCTCCAACCACCTCCTTGACCACTCCACTGGGATGTCTATTATGTTTTTTGAGAATTTTCAGTTCATTGGGGGGGGGGTGTGTATAAACATGAAATCATTTTATGTTTTCCTCTGGCTATGCAATTATGCTGCTCTGGATGGTCAAGAATCTTGGATAGCTCAGTCCAATTGTACAGTGTTGAGATTATTAAAGCTGTCTCATTACCGATTTAATTTTTAAAAAATTTTTAGGGAGAGAGCATGAATGGGGGAGAGAGGCAGAGAGAGAGAGAGAGAGAAAGAGAGAGAGAGAGAATCTCAAGTAGGTTTCATGCTGCTCAGTATAGAGCCCAGTGTGGGACCCAATCCTGCGACCCTGGGATTATAACCTGAGCTGAAATCAAGAGTCGGATGCTCAACCGACTGAGCCACCGAGATGCCCCTCATTCCAGATTTTAAAATCTCAGTACTGACTATACTTATATTATTTTGATGGTCAATTCTCTGTCTAGGATAGGAAATGTGTACAAACACCAGAAACATCTTAGGACACCAGAAAACAAGGAATCAGTCAAAGAATTCTGGGGCCATGCCAAAATCATTCAGGTGTCAACTTAAAGAGTCTCCCTCTATCTAAAGGTGGAAACACTTGAGTGACAATATAAAAATAATAAGTGCAGTGGATTAAACATATCAAAATGATTAAATATATGAGTTCATGATGAAACTTAAAAAAAAAAAATCACAGGTGCCTGGGTGGCTCTGTTGGTTAAGCATTTGACTTTGGCTCAGATCATGATCTCACAGTTTGTGAGTTTGAGGCCTGCGTCGGTGAGCTCCAGCCCCGCTTCAGGTGAGCCTGTTTCTCTTTCTATCTCTCTCTCACTCTCTCTCTGCCCCAGGGTTTGTTTCTCTGATCCTCACTCACTTGCACCCTCTATCTCTCTAAAAAAAATTTCAACTCATGGATCCTATTTTGAAAATACTAGGGAACTAACCAATCATTTTGACAACTTGTAAGTAGGGAGAAATAATACATTTGGATGTTTAAGATGAGACTTAGGGTAACTAAGTAGTTGATGAGGAAAGAAAGAAAGAAAGAAAGAAAGAAAGAAAGAAAGAAAGAAAGAAAGAAAGAAAGAAAGAAAGAAAGGAAGGAAGGAAGGAAGGAAGGAAGGAAGGAAGGAAGGAAGGAAGGAAGGAAGGAAGGAAGGAAGGAAGAGAGAAAGAGAGAAAGAGAGAAAGAGAGAGAGAAGAAAAAGAAGAGAAGAAAATGAGAAAATGACCAGTGTGGGCAAGGGTATGGAGAAATCAGAACCGTATGTACTATTGGTGGGGATGTAAAATAGTGCAGCCACTATGGACAACAGTATGGCAGTTTAAAAAAAAAATAAAAATTAAATTTCCAGACAATCCAACAATTCTACTTCTAGGTATATACACAAAAGAATTGAAAGCAGGGTCTCAAAGTGATATTTGTACACACATGTTCATAGCAGCGTTATTCACAGTAGACAAAATGTGGAAGGAGCTGAAGTGTCCATGTGGAAGGAGCAGATGAATGGATAAACATAATTTGTGCAACGGGATACCAGTCAGCCTAAGAAAGGAAGGAAACTTGGATGCGTGCTACGATGTAGATGAACCTTGAAGATACTATGCTAAGAGAAATAAGATAGCCACAAAAAGATAAATAGGATATGGTTCTACTTCTATGATTCAGAGTAGTCAGATTTAGAGAGATAATTACTAATAGCTAAGGGAGGGAGGAGTGGGGAGTTGTTGTTTAATGGGCATAGAGTTTCAGATTTGTACGATGAAAACGTTTTGAAGATTGGCCATGTAACAATGTGAATGCCCTTAACGCCACTAAAGTGTATAGGATGGTAAATTTTATATTTTCATGCTTTTACTGCAATAAAAAGAGATAGAGACCAGACAATTGGAAAGCACATTCCTCCTGGGGAGGGACACAGCATCACCTACGAAATAGTCTTGCCAAAAAATGAAAACAATTTAAATTTGATCAGGTCGCTGGATCTCACTAACAATTTACAGAAAATGCAGGGACAAAGGAACATGTTAAACAATGTCACATGGAAACAATCAGCAAAATCCAGACTGTGGGAAACTGCAGGAAAACAACTGAGTTTCTTCAATAAATAAATTGCAAGAGAAAAAAAGGAGGAGGAGGAAACCATAGACTAAGAGTCTTAGAAGACATAAAAACCAACTGCAATACATGGAGTTATTTGGGTCCTGATTCAAATAAACCACAAAAAAGTATGACATTCTCAGGGAATATGTGATAATATTCAGGAGTCTTAGGGTTGTTTTTAAGTCCTCATCTTCTGGAGACTTATTCTAGAATATTTATGGGTAGAATAGTATAATAGCGAAGACTCACTTCATAATAACCAGGGCTGCAAAAGTCGGAGGACATAGATGAAATGAGCTTGGCTGTGAGTTCACAATTACCAAAGCTGATTGGTGGAAGCCACTACACTATTTTTCTACCTTTATGCTTGTTATTTTGCACAAGTACATGTTTTCTTTATGAAATATTAACCTTATATTCCACTTGAAGGTCTTCTCCTCTTACCCCAGGAGTTCAGTAAATGGGATGGGAGCATGGTCTGCAAACAGGTTTACTCTCCCTCACCCAGTGACTCGGCCCACCCCGCCCGCGGGAGTGGAAACAGAGTGGGTAGCAACAACCTCCTGGTGAGGTGTCCAGAGTGACAGCCAATCTCCTCTCTGGGGCTTGCCAGAGCCTCTTCATACACTCTGACTTTTGTGTGTCAGGGTCCGCATGCCAGGTCTCTGCGGGAACACATCTGTGGGCTCTCCGGAAGAATCTTCGGGCGGCCATCTTTGCCGAGCAGTTCCCTGGCATGGAGGTCTGGCTCAGTCTCAAGTTTCAGCTCTTCCCACCCGCAGTCCCCAACACAGCTCCTAGGGCTGCCCCTGCCGGAGGACACCACTCTGGGTGGGGTACCTGAAGGTAGCTCAAGTCTAGCCATTTTCTGAGCTGTGGTACAAAACCCACAGGAAGTCCGTGTGTCCTTCTCTTCCACTACTCTTCCCACATCTGGGTGGTAGCAGATCATGTCTGGGCAACTGGTAGATAAAGACAGAGCTGGGGCTGGATTGGGGTCGTGTTGGACCCATTCACCCTTTACCATTGATTATCTGAGGTCTTTCTCCTTCATTTGCTGAATGAGTGAATAAAGGATAAGATGCTCCATGTAAAATATGGCCAAGTATTTGGCAGTTAAGTTCTACTCACCCAAGTATTCCAAATAGGGAAGAGTCTGAATTTCGTGTGAAATGTATAGAATTGGCAATTGGAATAAGCTTGTTGATTTATTTATTTTTAATTAAAAAAAAATTTTTTTTGTTTATTTATTTTTGAGAGAGAGAGCATGAGCAGGGGAGGAGCAGAGAGAGAAGAAGACACAGAATCCGAAGCAGGCTCCAAGCTCTGAGCTGTCAGTACAGAGCCCAACGCCAGGCTCGAACTCTCAAACCATGAGATCATGACTTGAGCCAAAGTCAGCTGCTTAACCAACTGAGCCACCCAGGCGCCCCAGCTTGTTCATTTTTTTTAAATAGGACTCTGTGTTTTAAGAAAGAATCTCTAATAACTAATTAAATATCTCAACTTCTTTTGGGTTTGCTTCACAGATAGAAAAGAATCATAATCGTGCCTAAAAGCAGAAAGTTAATGGTAGACCATCCATGCAATACTTGAATAAATTTCCTGCTATGAAAGCATTTTTCCTGGCATAAAACAAATGCATGATATGAAAGAGTCACAAAACACATATAGCATAGCCCAACAAAGAATGGCAGATACCACTGATTCACATGGGTATAATGCTAAGTACATTATCTATGTTACTTCATATAATCTCCACAGCAGTCCCAAATGGTGTACATTATTATCTACCTTGAGGGATGAGGCAACCAAAACTCAGAGAAATTACTTCAGTAAATGATGGAGCCAGAATTCAACTCCAGTTCATTTGACTCTGAAAGATGAGTTCTTTTTTTTTTAACTTGAGAGAGAGAGAGGGAGAGATTGAGAGAGAGAATCTTAAGCAGGCTCCATACTGAGTGTGGAGTCCAATGCAGGTCTCAAACCCACAACTCTGGGATCACAACCTGAGTCCAAATCAAGAGTCACATGCTCAACCAACTGAACCACGCAGGCACCCCTAAAAGTTGAGTTCTTAATCTCCATGTACTACCTATAATAAAACACTAAAAACATTTACCTGGTTAGGAGATTAGGTAGATAGATGGAGATGGAGATGTAGCTATAGATATGATATAGGTAGATATAGATTATATATATTTAATATTTAAGTTAAAATTCATTGACCTTCTAAGTTACAGGATTTGTAAAAAGCCTAATCTGTGTATTCATTAAATCCTTATACATTTAACACTGCTTCTAAGTTATCATAGAAATTACTTGACAAAAAATGTCAATCTCAGTTGGACAGGAAGAGCATTTGGGAAATGTGACAATGTTGTTTGTAGAAGTATCCCGTGTTGTAAGTCTACTGGAGATCCAATGGGATCTACCTTTGTGAAATTTGAAAGAAAAGAATAAGCAGCAAAACCTATTGAGGTAAGCCCGGATTCTAAAAAGAGGAAAAAAATTAGCAAATGTTCTAAATAGTAAGAAACTTTTTGGCGACCATTTCAATTACTTATACCGCCATCAGAGGCACCAAGAAAACCTGATATATCCCCTAAGACAGTAAAAATAAACCCTTTCATGCCCTAAAAGTAGCTAGTGAGTTATTTACTTGATATTTAAGTAGATGTAGCTGGAGTGAAATGAAATTAATGATAGCACTCTTACAGGAGGAAAGAAGAAGAAGAAGAAGAAGAAGAAGAAGAAGAAGAAGAAGAAGAAGAAGAAGGAAGAAGAAGAAGAAGAAGAAGAAGGAGGAGGAAGAAGAAGAAGAAGAAGAAGAAGAAGAAGAAGAAGAAGAAGAAGAAGAAGAAGAAGAAGAAGAAGAAGAAAGCCTGAAATGAAGGGGAACATGAATGAATGAAGAATAAGTTGGGGCCAAAGAGTTGAAAGAGGACACCAGCAGTCAGAGCTCCTGTAAAACAGAAAAGATCCAGGACCATGCCTCAGGGCTCTGAAGGAGGAATTGCTGGACCCCAAAAGACATACTCAAAGCAAAAAGCACAAACAAAAATGGGAAAGAGTTGAAGTAGCCAGCTTACCTGAAGTCAGAATGGAAAGGGAGGAAGAGAAATAGCTTTGAAGATGCACAAGGCCCCTCCCAATCAAAAATAAAGAAAATGGTCCAGGAAAACAACATTTTAAAAAGGAGCTTCAGAAATGCCCCAGAGAAAATGAAGGTAGGACTACTTTAAGGTTAGGAATGGATAAATAAGGTTACATTCCATTCATTACACAGCCACATACGTTTTCACTGGACTTGTAATTTCTCAAGATTTAAAAGTCTTTACCAAAGAGGAAACAGGGTACCGGAGATATAAAACATGAATCCCTCTTGAAAGCAAAAATGGAGAAGAAGAGGTTATACAATTAATAGTGCCATCAAAGGAAGCCTATGTTATAAATTCTATTGCTGGCAATGATATAAACTCCAAGGTTAAACTATGGTTCTTTTTTATGTTTTTACTTTAAAAAAAAATCCAGTTAGTTAACATACAGTGTAATATTAGTTTCAGGTGTAAAATATAGAGATTCAACACTTCCAAACTTCACCCTGTGTTCATCACAAGTGCCCTCCTTAATCCCCATCACCTATTTAACCCATCTCCCATCTGGTTACCACTAGATTGTTCTCTATGGTTAAGAGTCAGCTTCTTGGTTTGCCTCTCTCTGTCTCTGTCTCTCTCTTTTTTACTTTTGCTCATTTGTTTTGTTTTTAAAATTTCACATATGAGTGAAATCATATGGTATTTGTCTTTCTCAGACTGACTTATTTCACATAATAGTCTTTATCTCTATCTATGTTGTTACAAATGGCAAGATTTCATGCTTTTTTATGGCTAATAATCCATTATATATGTATATGTATATGTATATGTATACACACACATTCACACACACACACACATCATATCTTCCCCCCCCACCCCTTTCTTATATCTAGGGTTAGGGTTAAGGTTAGGGCCAGGGTGAGAGTATGTGCCTGGCAACCTGGAGTTCAGAGACCTCACCAGAGAATAAAACCCTAGAGTTCTGCTGGGGTGAGAATGAACATGGCCATCTACCATGTTGAGGTAAAGAGGGGATTTAGGGCTCTAAATACTGTTTAAATAGATATCCAATTGTTCCTTCGTTTTTATTTCTACCTTCACACCCATTTCCAGAAATATTACCAATTCTTAAATATTTGGAGTCTTCTCCAGAATAACTAGACAGCTTCTCAACTTTTCTTAATGTGTGTTCAGGACCCCACTTTCTCAGGTCAAGGGTTAGGGTTAGGGTGAGGGTATGTGAAGTTAGGCTATATTTTAATAGCTAATGTAATTGGCTTTGAAAGCCTCAAATTTTAATATATGGGCAGATTTTATCACTTTGAAGATTATTTGTATTTGTATGCAGTTCCTGACATTATAAAAGAAGGCAGAGAGAGGTGGGAGGAAAGGCAATCTCGAATGACTCAATGCTATTTAATGAGAGCACATCATGTACCAGGCAGTTAAGCAGGATTTAGGGGAATTCCCCAGGGAATCTCCAAGAGTCATTTTTATATCTAGGATTTGTTTGAAGAAAATTTAGAAGTCCCCATGGACATGTTGTTCGGCTAAATCTCTTAGCTCAGTATCCTTTAAAATATTTAAAAATATATCTCCTGTGTATAAAAATCAAAGTAAAGATTTGTTAGTTTCATTCACTACAGGGAACATTTCATAATGCTGGCATATGTTTGGCTCGAGATATAAAATTTGGTTACTCATTTATTTCTTATTTAAAATTTTTTTATTTAAAAGGCAAATTATATTTCACCTTTAGATTCGGTATCTAGACAAATATATTTAGTTTTTCTATGTAACCAAAATATGACAGAGATTAATTCAGGCCTTTTATCTCTTTCCTAAATAAAGTTGGTAGGTAATTGTATCAGCCACCTACTGTTGGATTACAACTTATCTCAAAGCTCTGTGGTTTAAAACAACAATAAATATTTGTCAGCTTAGACTTGATGGGGGGTAGAAATCTGGGAATGGCTTAGGTGGTAGTTCTGGTTCAGGGTCTCTCATCAGGTTGAAGTCAAGATGTTGGTGGGGGCTGCAGTTACACCTGAAGACTTGAGTGGGGCTGGAGGATCTGCTTCTAAGATGATTGGTAAATCAATATTGGCTGTTGGTAGGACACCTCAATCCTTCATCATGTGTATCTCTTTATACAGCTTATCAAGTGTCCTCACAACATGGTGGCTGACTTACCCAAAGCAAGTGGTCCAAGTAAGCAAGACAAAAGCCATAATGTCCTTTATGACCTTGCCTCCCAAGTTATACACTGCCATTTTCACAATAACCTATCAGGTACACAGGTCATCCTATTCAGTGAGGGGGGGGGGGGACCTAGGGACCTAAAAACCAGGTAGCATGAATCACTGGAGACCATTTTCCAGACCCGCTACAAAAGTAATCAAGGCACATTAAGAACCCATAGTTCCAAAATAAAAAGTTGCTCATAGGAGGAGCATGAAACACAATGTAGCACATATTCTATAAAGTATGGTATGGTAGATTGTTACAGAAATATCCCCCAAAGAATCATATCTCCCTAAATCCATGTTATTGCCTACTTCTCTCTCACATGACTTTGGCACTGGCCGTACAACTTGCTTTGGCCAATGGGATATTGACAGTGTCATGTAAGCAATGGCATGAGAAGCAAATGTACATTCAGACTTGCCCTTTTACGTCATTGCAGTCTTCCTTCACCATGTTAACAAGCCCAAGCTAGCCCCCTGGAGGTGAAAGAACACATGGAGAGAGACCACCAGACCAGCCATCTTAGCCAAGGAAGAAGGCCCAATGACATGAATGACCACTACCAATAACCTTCGAAGCATAGACAAGGCCTCCCAGCTGAGCACAGCCCAAATTACCGACCTATAGATAGTGAATCGTTGTTTTAAGTGACCAACTTTTGAGTAGTTTATTATGCAGCAATATATATAGCTGACACAATTGGAAAGCAATGATCCTTCCAATTTTGGCTTGGGAGAAATCACACAAGTCATAAAGTCGCAAAAGAAATAAGTCTTCAGATCTGTGCTAATATGGTAACCGCTGATCACATGGTGCCCTTGAGCTCTTGGAATGTGGCCGATCTGTAAGATGTGCTCTAACTGGGAAACACACACTGGGTTTTGAAGACTTCGCATGTAAAAAAGAAATGTAAAATATCTCCTTAATTTAAAAAATTGAGTACATGTCAAAATGATATTATTTGGGGTTACAGGAGATTAAATAAAGTAGATTATTAGATTTAGTTTCACCTGTTTCTTTTTAACAATGTTTAAACTGTTTAAAAATATGGCTTCTGGGGGAGCTTGGGTGGCTCAGTGAATTGAGGATCTAACTCTTGCTTTCAGCTCAGGTCATGATCCCTGGGGATTGAGCCCTACATCAGGCTCATGCTGAGTTGGAGCCCCTCGCCTTTTCTCACCCTCACACGTGCACACTCTCTCTCTCTCTCAAATAAAATAATAATAATAATTAAAATGGGAATAAAATATAGACAAATAATTTAAAAATATGGTTCCTAGAAAACTTGAAATTTCGTGTTTATGGCCATCACATTCTATGCCCCTTGGACTGCGTCCTTCCTGGCTACCGGGAGAACTTTGAACCACTGCCATTGTTCTGTGCCAAGTTCTCTTCCCACAAATCAAGGGAAACAGAAGCTCCAGACCTCAAGCTACTTTCTAAATCCTAGCCCCACCACCTCCACCCCCACCCTCACACACATACACCCCACCCTCATACACTTGTCCTATATAATCCTGTCCCTGGCCCCCATCCTGCCTGTTTTCCTATCAAAACAGCCTCTCAAAAGAAGGTCTAAATTCATCCATGCTGCTTGTAAAATTTAATGGTAGCTTAAATGCTTCATGTAATTTTCATTTTACAATAGAAAATAGATGTCTAAAAATTCAAAGATCTAAGGGTGAAATCATCAGGAAGAAGTCAAAAGAGTTGTTCTGTTTTCCTCTTCATGTCCTAAGTAGAGGTTAAGAGGCAGAGGCCTGGGAGGAAAAGACGAGACAGATGATAGACTCCACCTATATGTCCTGAAGGTGCTCTCCTCATCAGTTGCTCATAATTGAGAGGCAAAAAGCCTTTTGCTGTGGCCTTAATGGAATCCTTCCTAAAACCCTTTCCACTCACTTGAATACTTCCTAGACCCACTGCTACAGGCTGCAAAAACCTTTACAAGCCCAGAAATGTGCAGATAAAGGGACCCTTTAAAGGCTTTTTGTTCATAGTAGTAGCCTGTTATCCTTCCCCAGAGCAATCCATTCTTACATTCATGCAGGAAAGAATTGGGTTGCAAACTTCTGATCCATATGGCTTCTCTCTATGAAAATATTACTTAGAACTATCATGGGGGGCAGTATCATGGCGGGGGATGGAATATGTATACACACTTCATTGTATTTTCTTTCTTACACCTAAGTGAACCTACTCACGCATCATCAGTACACTACATACATCAAATACATTTTATAGAATAGTTGGATTGTCACTGCCATCCTCACTTCCTTGTGATCAATCTATGCACTGAGATATCTCTGAGGCTCTGTACTCTAAACAAGTATGATGATTAATAATACTTGCCATATATGCATAGGGAGGCCACAAGCAACAGAGAAATTTGTACAAAAATAAATTTGCATGTTGGTTCTGGAATTTATGATTTGATTTTGGGTGCACCATTTAACCTCTTTGAGCCTTATTTAGAAAATGACAACAATGATATTTTCCTTATTAACTTCAGGTGAGAATCTCTAGGGTGCTATGTTGAAAGCATCAAACACAGGGCAGGGCACAGGATAAAGGGCCTTGATGAATGTTGGTCTCCTTCAGCTTTCCTCTCCCTTCCTCCACTTACCATGTGTCCTCTGGGAGCTAACGGCATCACTTCAGTTCTGACATTTTGAGTGACCACAGGTAAGAACCTGAATGGAATCTCTCTGGTCTGAAAGCAGAACATTATTATTACTTTTTGTAACCAAGGATGAAAAGAGTCTTTCTTCTAGAAGTTTGCAATGGAAGGTGGAACTCATTGATTCAGACTTACAGCTATGACTGGGTAAACCAGCTTGAGACAAATAACAACTGTGTTAATTAGTGAAATGAATTGAATAAAGCAATGGTGCAAGAGGTTTTGGTGTGGTTGTGTGCATGGCGAGTCCAGACAAGGTAGGTTTTGGTGGTGGGTGGAAAAGGGTAGGAGGTCACCATCTTTGACCAGCTTACCGGAAAAGTTTTGTAAGGGAAATCTGATTTTAGGATTATTTGAATATCGGAAGGAGGGGGCTTTTGAGCTAGGCATGAAGGTGTGTTTCAGGTACAGGCTGTGGCCCGGGAGACAGTTCAAAGGACAGACAGAGGGGATCTTGCTGTAAAGGAGAGGAGATACCCAATTACCACCAACATTATTTGAAATCAGTAGGGAAGAGTAAGTCACTGACCTATAACAACAGACAGGTTGGATCAGCGGGTGAGGCTTCTGAAAAGTTGGCAGCACAAGCGAGTCTTTCAGAAATGCACAAAAATGTTTCCATGGGTATTGGCCCAAGTAGAGTGAGGCGAAGGGACTTGGAATGGTTCCAAAGGGAGCTGTCTGTGGTTGAAGCGCTCATGAGGAAAAACCAAAGGGATTGGGGACTAGTTAACTTGGACAGCAGATGGCTTAGGAGAGGCTTACATTCTCTTCATTTTTTTCAAAGACATGTGAATGGAAACTTCTCTAAAGAAGATCCACAAATGGCCAATAAACAATGGAAAGATGTGCAAATCATTAGTCATGAGGGAAATACAAATCAAGACCACAGTGAGATACCGTTTCACATCCACTAGGATGCCTTGAAGAAAAAGACAGATAATAGTCTGTTAGCAAGATATGGAGAGAGTAGAACACTCCTACACAGCTGGTGTGTGTGTGTGTAAAACTGTGCAGCCTCTTTGCAAAAGAATTCAGCAGTTCCTCAAATGGTTAAACACAGAGTATCCATATGGCTCAGAAATTCTCTCCTAGGTATGTGTATACCCAAGAGAAATGAAAACTTGTGTCCATAGAAAATCTTGTACATGAATGTGCATAGCAGTATTATTTATTGTGACCAAAAAAATGGAAACAATCCAAATATCCATCTATTAATGGAAGAATAAATGAATGTAGAGTGTCCACACAATGGAATATTACTCAGGAATGGAGTATTGATACATGACACAGCATGGGTAAACCTTGAAAACATCATGCTATGTGGAAGAGGCCAGTCAAAAAAGGCCACCTATTATTTCATTTATATGAAATGTCCAGATAAATAAATCTATTGAGACAGAAAGGAAATGGGTGGTTGCCTAGAGTTTGGAGGGGGAAAGAGAAGACTGGGGCAAGTAAAGACTGACTTCAAATGGGCACATGGTTTCCTTGGGAGTGATGGATGTGTTGTTTTTTTTTTAAGTATTTATTTTTGAGAGAGATAGAGACAGACAGACAGACAGACAGACAGAGACAGAGTGTGAGCTGGGGAGGGGCAGAGAGAGAGACACACAGAATCTGAAGTAGGCTCCAGGCTCTGAGCTGTCAGCACAGAGCCTGACACGGGGCTTGAACCCACAGACCACGAGATCATGACCTGAGCCAAAGCTGGACACTTAACTGATTGAGACACCCAGGTGCCCCATGATGAATGTGTTCTAAAATTAATTGTGGTGCTGGTTACACAACTCTATGAATATACTAAAACTCATTGAACCGCACACTTAAGTGGGTGAGTCATATGGTATATGAATTATATTCTATCATATAATTATATGTTTCCAACTACAGAAAGATGTTGTGCCCCAGGATAGAACACTTGGGCTGCTAGTATTTGACCCAATATTATGGTCCAGCAAACCTTGCTCAGGCCTCTATGTCTTATCCTCAGAGATCACTAAGCTGGGCTGCATGCAGCACCCCCAAGTCCTATGGAAACTTAAGCAAGTCTACTCCTAAGAAATTTCAGAGGGTTCCTGATTCTGGTGTGTTAGTAAATGTTTAATAACTAACCGACTCTCTAGTGGCAAGAAATTTCTAGCACAGCCAATGTCGCTGGTGGAAACACTCCCACCATGGACAATTTCAAGCTACCAACATGGTATCACTGAGGATAGGGTGGGGCAGTGGCACGTGGTAATATGTCATTATATAGTACTTTCACAGTTCCAGTACAACCGATGCAAATACCCTTAAAAGCATACCAAATAGCAAAAGGTAGCAAACTAATTAGGGAGTTGTGAGTTTTGATCATTTAATATCTTTTTAAAAAATGGTTTATTTACTTGTAAGCTTGCATAATTTTAATGATGAATGTGTTTATCAGCCAACTTGCAAAATTTCTAAAAATGTAACAACTGGCTCCCCGGGGCTGGTCTAGCCAGTTCCAGCAACAACTGGTCCCTTGGTGTGTCTGTCTCTGGTTGGTCAGAGGAAGGGAGAGACGGACAAAATTTCCCCTCTTACTGCTCTCACCCCCACCTGCCCCCACTGTTAACTAAACAGGACGGCCTGCTCCCTAACTCCCTAACCCCGAATCAGGCAGTTCCTGGAAAAGTGTAAACGGATTAGGAGTTTTCTTTCTCTTCCTATTTAAATAAAATGTCCAGCTTTTACCAGATTCTCCT
>NW_027532842.1:2278648-2307217 GCF_008692635.1 Crocuta crocuta | reverse complement strand
GTTCAGGGAGAAAGAACGAGCGAACAAGAAGAGGGCAGGCAGGGCCGGCAGCGGGTTTAATGCCTTCTCTACACTCTGGAACAGGTAATGCTCAAGTCCCTTCTGCTCACAATTTGTGAATTTCCAAGTCATCAGAAATTTGGTTTGAATCTACCGTGGCCACCTTGGAATGGAATTTACACGGAAAACGCTATAGACATTGTCAGGCTGTTGGCCCTGACAGCTTGAGGTAATATGTTTAGAACAGGATCCAGACTTGCTTTGTTGGTCTCTTTTGTTTGTTTGACAAAACAAAAAGAATCTTTAAAGATAGATCGCGGGCCTCCAGGGCCTCCCAGGAAGGTCTCTTCTTCTCCTAGTGAGCTGGGTTTCGTCTGGACCCTCCCCCACCCTATGCACCTTCCACAGCTTTGTGTTTGTTTCTAGTACTGCACCCAGTCAGCAAGTCTTTTTTTTTTTTTTCAATTTAAAAATCTTTTACATTTTTATTAATTTTTGAGAGAGAGACAGAGCGATAGAGAGCATGAGCAGGGGAAGGGCAGAGAGAGAGGGAGACACAGAATCTGAAGCAGGCTCCAGGCTCTGAGCTGTCAGCACAGAGCCCGACACGGGGCTTGAACTCATGAGCTGCGAGATCATGACCTGAGCCAAAGTCGGACGCTTAACCGACTGAGCCACCCAGGTGCCCCCAGCAAGTCTATATGGAGCACCCAGTATGTACTATGCAACTGGAGCCACACTCTTGAAATGACCAACTCAGTCTCTGTCTGCAGGGCCCTTAGAAATCTGTTGGGAGAATTCATCACCTTGTATTATGGCTCCTGGTGCACGTGTCTGTGCTCAGTACACAGGAAACCCACACAGGACACTAACACTGCTTCTCAGACATGGTCACACTCAGTACAGCTTGTCAAATGAATGAGACAGGTCGGTAGAGTCCAGAAAATCCGTGCACCCAGGCCTCTGCACCCTGCTAATGAAAATCTACCCTAAAGAAAGCTGTAGCTCTTCAGTCTTTCAGAACTGGGACACAAATTCCCAACTGCCATCTCCCCCCTCCCCCCCAACTAACTCATGTGTCCCTCAGCCGTGAATTGCCTTTGTAGTCACAACTGAATGAATGAATCCACAAATCAGTAATTTACAAGCGCTTCAGTTTCTGGGTCAGAGATACCCTGAAGAGAAAGCAGAATGATTGTTCAAAGGATGTTTTAAGATTCCTGGAGGTTGCACGTTATGACTGCTGGGAGGGAGTCTATTTTTAACCAGCGATTGCATAAAAATTCAAGGCTTCTTTTTTTTTTTACAAAATTGAATGAAGACAAAAGGGGAGCCAAGGAACAGATGGGAATTTTCCTAAGGCTTTCAGCCATGCCTATATATCATCTGCATCGCTGTAAATATACAGCGTATGAAAACAAACACCCGGAATAGATGCATAAATACTCCGTGCCCAAGCACGTGTTCACAGATGTGTAAAGCCACCAACAGCCAGGAGGGCAACGGGTGACTTCTGATTTTAACAGAATGTGCTCTTGAAAAGAGAAAAGCATTTCTTAAGTTATACCGAATAGTGATTCTATGGCATAACTGGTATAAACCAGTCAGGCTTTTGTTAATTAGGTGTATTCTTCTGTGATATTAAAAAAAAACATTTTTTTTTAACATTTCCTTATCGAGAAACAAAGAGAGGCAGAGCATGAGCAGGGGAGGGGCAGAGAGAAGGGGAGACGCAGAATCCGAAGCAGGCTCCAGGCTCTGAGCTGTCAGCACAGAGCCTGACGCGGGGCTCGAACTCAACAAACTGCGAGATCATGACCTGAGCTGAAGTTGGACAATTAACCAACTGAGCCACCCAGGTGCCCCTCTCCTGTGATATTTAAAATAATCACCTTGATGACTGATTTTACAGAAATCAAAGGGGGCCTCCCTATTTTGGAACATAGTTTATCTGATGCAGACCCCAGACGGAAGAGGAGGGAGTGAGGGCATTACCCTGCCTCCCAGGTCCTCTCCCTGTGGGGATTGTCTAGGCCCAGCTCCATCTGTGCATCCAAAGTCCCTGTAGCTCTCGGGAGAGCCTCCAAGCCACATGGCTCATTCCTTTTAGGGCCCCTGGCTGACCCCTGCCTCCTCCTGTAGGTCTAGGGATGGTCACAGCCCCTACTACTACTCGTTCCAAATTCTGCTCTATTTTTGGAGATTCCCCACCCACATCTTTGTAAAGGATTGTTTTGTTCAGCCCTTCTCCAATTACCCTAAATGAGACCTGCCTCCTGAGATACTCACCTGCTGCAGACACAAAGGTGCTTCTCTGGGGCGCCTGGGTGGCTCAGTCGGTTGAGCAGGTGACTTCGGCTCAGGTCATGATCTCAAGGTTTGTGGGTTCGAGCCCCATGTCGGGCTCTGTGCTGACAGCTCAGAGCCTGGAGCCTGCTTCAGATTCTGTGTGTCCCTCTCTCTCTGCCCCTATCCCACTTATGCTGTGTTTTTCTCTGTGTCAATAATAAATAAAAAAGAAAGGTGCTTATGTGAGAGAGGAGTAAGGAGCACTGCATGGCTCTATGGGACTTTGCCAAGGTGGATAAGAATCTATCTGCCTTTCTTCAACTTCAGTAGCACGAATGATGCTGGGGTAAATATTCTATTTACAGAAAAAGAGCATACAATTTATTTATACCCAACACGACCATGATGTGTACTGTGGGATTTTCAAGGCAAAGTTTATTTCTCCCCCTTGACCACCTACCTTTCTATCCTCTCCCCTTTCATCTCCTACACCAGGGAGCACAAGATTTGGCTTGGGTTGACTCAACACCTGATCTGCCTTTTTCTGCTGATCCATCTTCTAAGCCCTTTGCTCACAGACTCTTAATTTCTTTTAAATCCTTGATTTTTGAGGAGGAGGCAGATTTTTTGTGGTAAAATACACACATAAAACTGAACACCTTACAACATTTTTAAATGTAGCGTTCAGCGGCGTCAAGTCCATTCACATTGTTGTGCGACCATCTCGCCATCCATCTCCAGAGCTCTTTTTAAAATAAATTTTTTTTACATTTATTTATCTTAATTTACAAACAGTTTATTGTCAAGTTGGTTTCCATATAACACCCAGTGCTCATCCCCATAAGTGCCCTCCTCCATGCCCATTTACATTTATTTATTCTTGAGAGACAGAGACAGAACACAAGTGGGGGCAGGACAGAGAGAGAAGGAGACACAGAATCTGAAGCAGGTTCCAGGCTTCGAGCTGTCAGCACAGAGCCCGAGGCGGGGCTCGAACCCACAAACTGTGAGATCATGACCTGAGCCAAAGTCGGACTCTTAACCAACTGAGCCCCCCAGGCGCCCCTCCAGAGCTCTTTTTATCTCATAAAGCTGAACTCTGTCCCTACTTAACAATAACCCTCCCAGCCCTGTCCTCTAGCCCCTGACAGCCACCACTCCTGCTTAATGTGTCTATGAATCTGACCACTCAGTCTATGTACCTCATGTAAGTTGAATTGTGTGGAATTTGTCTTTTTGTGATCGGTTATTTCCCTTAGCATAATGTCCTCAAGTTTTATCCATGTTGCAGCACGAGTCAGGATTTCCTTCCTTCCTTAGGCTAAATAAAATGTCATTGTATGGATATACCACATTTTATTTATGCATTCATCCATCAGTGGATGCTTCGTTCCCTTCCGCCTTCTGACTGTCATGAATAATGCTGCCGTGAACAGAGAGGTACAAATATCTGTTCAGGTTGCTGTTTGCAACGCTTTCAGGTATATATCCAGAAGTGGAATTGCTGGATCACCTGGCAATTCTATGTTCAGTTTTTTGAGGAGCTGCCAGACTGTTTTCCAAAGCAGCTGCACCACTCTTTAGTTCCAGCAAGAGCCCACAAGGATTCCACACCCTCACCGTCGCCTGTTATTTTCTGGAGTTTCTTTCTTATAGTAGCCATTATATTCGGTGTGAAGTGGTATCTCATGGTGGGGGTTTTCTAATGCTATTTCCCCTACCTGGAACGGCCTCCTTCTATGCCCATTAAATGCCTTGCAGGGTTGAAACTGATCTCTTCCTTTGTACATCTCAACACATTGTACTTTTATTGTAGCTACCATCATGCTTTCCCTTTCGCTCTCAGGAGTTTTTTTTATCTCTTCAATTTGGATGCAAATTCCTGCAGGACCCATGCTCTGGATTTTTCATCTTTCTATCACTCGTTGTGGTTAGGCCAAGGAACTGCACCCTGTAGGCTCTAAAATCCTGACTGATTTGAAATGCCAGTGGTCATCCAGTTAGTGGCAAAACCACAATCAGCCCCAAGTTTCCTAACTCTAGCCAGACGCTCCCTTGCCGAGGGACAGTGGAACCACATTAAAAACAAAACAAAACAAAACAGAAACCATTGTGTTATGTTTGGAAATGAGATCTGGCTTCCTGACATGAACTGCTGTCTCTCAATTTCTAACAACATATTTACAATTAGAGAAACCAACATTGTGTTCTCAAATATACAGAATTTGTGCTGTGGTCTGGGAAGGCCAGTGACTGGATTCCTGGCCATCAGCTCCAAATTGCAGTGCCACAGGCTGCACTAACCTCACTGCCTTTAGACCAGACATAGGCGGATGTTGCCATTTTCCCCATTCTAACGTGTCCTGGTAGCTTCTGTTTTAATCTCAATGGGTTTTAATCGGCTCTCTCTTTTCTGAGGAATTGGTGCTCATGCATCCCTCTTTCTTGATAAAGACATCAATGTTCTCACAGAAAACCCAGAAAGTAAGTTAAAAGGCAGGAAGGATATTTAATCTGGCGTTCTGAATTCCTTTGTGATGCTGTAAAGGACCGGCCCAAGCATCTTTCGTGCATCTGCTCTTTTTCCTCCAATCGGGCCAATAGATTCACCTATTGTTTGGCCCACATGTCAACTCTTCACGGTTTTAGCCACAGGAGACCCCTAGAGATTATGATTTGGGCCTCCGGTCCTGTTAACAAGAGTGTCATAGGCTCCGATGGCCACTGATATCTTCAAGCAAGCTGTTCTTCTTATCGCTTCAAGGAAGAGGCCCCCCTTTGGGCACCACAGCACCAAGTGGGATGCAGTGAGATCACAGGATAAAGGCCACTTCCTGGCTCTTTGATTTCTTCTTTAGAGAAGAATCTCAAGAGGGAAGTAGATAGAGATGGGAAAGTCCGCACGGCTCCTTTAAAGGTCTTCTTGGCGAACTCGCCACTCTTAGCAGGGCCCGAGTTAGTCATCCTGAGCTCCGTATTCCCCTCGAGTTGGGTTGTGGAGGTGTTAGAGGCAACTCTGAGAAACTTAATGAGCTTCCACTCGACAATTTCCTTTCGAATTCACATTGCGAGACCTGTATAGTGAGGCTCAGCGTCAACAGCCAAGACATCTCCATTGTGTCCTTCACAATGTAAGAGAATGAATCATGAGCTGTTGTTTTTGGAGGCCTATCTTGATCCCTATGGTGGGGGCTGCCGTCCTCCCCAGCACAGGATTCCTGTTAGCTCCTGTCCCAGGAGGAGCACATCTCATCTACATCTTGGAGAGATAGAGCACGGTAGGGTTTTTCCAGAACTGCGCTGCCATTTTACATGAAAATCTCCAGGCGCTCCCTTGTTAGGAAAAGCTTCCTTTTCCCACCAGGCCCTCTCCTAGGGAGGTGTACTGGCCTCGGTGAGTTTGAAGCCTCATGGGATACACATTCCTTGTCAATGACTTCTCTCTCGCTGTAGTTGGTGCTTGCACTCAACTCTGTAGCCTTGACCCCAAACCAAAATAAACCAAAGCCAAACAAAACGAAACCGTGGGGGCAATTTCTGTCATTTGATTTGAAAATACACTGACTTGGGGTCAACTCTAACTTAACTCTGAGGTTCAGTCTTTTATTTATCTGCAAGTGTATACCACAATAAGAAGATCATCTCACCATGATGGGGCAGGAGGCATTTATAGTACAGGGTTCAAGAATGAAGCCTTTGGAATTCGCTCTCTCAAGTTCACGGCTTGTCTCTCCCATCAGTTGTGGGATCGTGGGCAGGTTACTTGACTCTCCAAATGTCAGTTTGTTCATCTGGAAAATGGAGACGTCATGTCAAATAATCTCCATGACAATCACACTGAACTAATCCATGGGAAACACTCAGTGCTGTATCAAACATGGAGTGGAGGATACTGCATTTATCTGGCATGAAGTTACTTGTGACGTAAAGAGTGCAGCTTTAATGGTGTGATGTGGTACAAGGGGTCATTTCCCAAGCACTGGTCCGCAGTCAGCTTTCGTCACTGGAACACGAAGCAGAACCCTCAGGTTTATTCTCAACCCCTCAACTTCTTTCTGTTCTTGTTTTGTTTACCAATTCCCACGGCCCCACCTGCTCCTGTTTCTCTGTCTTCCCTGCTTCACTTTTCTTTACAGCACTTAACACATGACATGGCCCCATCTCTATTTGTTAATTGGCTCTCTCTTTCACTAAAATGTAAGCACCAGAGGACAGGGATTTTGCTGTTTTGTTCACTACTGGGTCCCCAGTACCTAAAGCAGTGCCTGAGATATCGTGGATGTGCAATCAATATTCATTGGTGAATGAGTAAACGAAAACAAATACTTAAAAATGCAATTTTAGGCTACTGAGCTAAGCGTGAAGCTGGAGCTTATGGGATGTTATAGGGGACCAGGTGAAGGGTGCTGAACTCGGATGTGGAGAGGTCAATGTCGGGGACAGGAAGGAAGCCGGAAGGAATGGGTGTGCAAAACCTGGAGGCAAAAGAGAGTGAACATAGTGCACTCGAGGGTCTGAAAGGTTTTTGGGCTGTTGGAACATGTCACAAAGAGGCAAGCTTCCTGGTCCTGGGCCATTACCTGCCAAATCACTCCCTCTTGGCCATTGAAGCAGATAAATAACAACCAAGTAGTGACCTGAAGTGCTGGGAATAACATAGAAACCACGGGTCTAAGCTAGAATGGAATGAAACCATAGAAATCAGGAGAATGATTAGTAGTTTAATCTTGTGTTAGACTAAGTTAATAAACTCCCTTGGTTCATTTCTTCTTTAACGTCCATTTGTTCTTTTAATTCATCAAATATTTATTAAGTGCCTACTAAGTGGCAGGCACTGTACAGTCAAAGGGGTGATTAACCAGGACACATGACCTGCTCCCCCCNATAGAGCTTATTGTCTAGGGGAAGGAAAAAAGACAATGAAGAAAACAGACAAAGTGATAAAATCGCCACAAAGTTGTAATAAAACCTGAAGACTGAGGACACCTACCTACAGCAAAATGACATGACACCAGTGAAAGTTAACTTAATTAAGGATGATAAAGTGTAGGGGCGCTTGGGTGGCTCAGGCAGTTGAGCATCTGGTTCTTGATTTCAGTTCAGGTCATGATCCCAGGGTTGTGGGATCAAGCCCCATGTTTAGTACAGAGCCTGCTTAACATTCTCTCTGTCTCTCTGTCTCTCTCTCTCAAATACAAATACATTTAAAATAATTTTTTAAAAAGATGACAAGGTATGTAGTGAAGGTCGGTCAAGGGGACCATGAAAATGGTCAAGGTTGTGCCTTTCCTCTTCATCCCTGGTGCTGATGATAACTACCTAGAAAGACTTCAGTGAGAATTTGAATTCTCTGAGCTGAGAATTACCATTGGTGGGTTCTTTGGGGGACATCCATTTTATTCTAAAATTTCTCCTCCGCTCCATCTAATCACTGGCCATTCCCTTTCTGAGAGGTCCCGAGAGCTCCCCCTTCTGTCTCCAGGTCCTTCACCTGGCAGCCCTGGGCTGCCTAAACTGTCCCAGCCTACTTTTCAATGTCACTTCTCTGTTCCTTTGCCTTCGGTTCACTTACGACAGCAGGCGTAAATGAGCTATCCTCACAAATTGTGCATCGCTGGGTAGAAGGCCCTCCGAAATGAGGGGGTGTGACTCTCCTAGGGTTAGATACATGCAGTCAGCTAACATCCATCCGTTGAGGGTCTACAGCCTCCGACACCATTCTGAGCTCACCTTATAGTTCCCACAGGATCCCTTTACAATGAAGACGTTGGCATTCACGGGACCGCAGTACCAACGGCCCCTCTCATCAGCTGTGGTCGTGCTCTGGTTAGGTTACCTCTCAGGCTGCACCTGTGTCTGGAACATGCTTCCTCCCCCACACTGCATAAACATCTCCTCTGCCATTGAAACAGCCTTGGAAATCTTCCTTCCTTCCTCGGAATCTCTTCTGTAAGAAAGGTTCTTTCCCTTTCACCCCACCCTGTCCAAGTATGTTCTTCCCACGGCCTATTCCCTCAAATACACCTGCCTTGTGGCTGACATTGAGTGAATTGTCTGCTGTTTGGCCTTGGGTTCCTCTGAATACCTGTGGGTGGACTTATCAGCAAGCTTCCAGAGGTCAAGAACTATCTGTTTATTTGCACAGTTATTATTACAGGGTAAATGTATGAATAAAGCAAATGGGAAAACGTATAAACACACCCAACACAGCACCTGTCCCAGAAAAGGGACAATAGAAAGTAGTTATCAGTCCTGAAGAATAGATTGCTTAAAACCCTGATTTACTTTTTTGGAGAAAAAAGATAAGAATATGATATGAAAGGGTGTAGGGCGAGTCCTCTGCTTCCCCTCTGCAGGCAGCCACTCTTGGCTGTCGCTTGTGCATTTTTCCAGAGGTTTTGTGAAGAGCTGCTTAATAAGTGAGACTTTGCTACACGGAACTAATTACTATAATCCGGCTTTAGTTACGTGTGGAAATGACAATCTTTCCTTCCTGCCTGCTTCCAGCCAATCCATGGCTTCACCCTGATATTGTCATTGAGTTATTCCACCTTGAAAGAGAAAATGAGTCGAAGTAACCAAAAGGATTTGAAGGACTGTAGACTGGCCACTGTGAACAATGTTATTAAGGAATTGTACTCAGCCCAGAGGAGGCAGGGCCCTCCCTGTCACTCAGCTCTGAGCCTGAAGCCACTTTTCCTATAATGTAATTGTTCACTGTAACTGTTTACTAATGAAAAAGCATACAGAATTATAACATTTGGTAGGATAGCTATATATTTTAAAGTCCATTGATAGAAACAATAAATATACTAATGCTAATACACCAGCAGAAGCGTACAGATATGAAGGTGGTGGGGGCTATTAGTGAATTGTTTTTTTTTTTTTCTGTTTTCTAAATATTCTTTAATGTGCCTTTTTTATTTAAAAAATTTTAAGGTTTATTTATTTTTGAGAGAGTGTTGTAGAGCATGAGTCGGAAAGGGGCCAAGAGAGAGAGGGAGACACAGAATCTGAAACAGGCTCCAGGCTCTGAGTTGTCAGCACAGAGCCCATCGCGGGGCTCGAACCCATGAACTACGAGATCGTGACTTGAGCCGGAGGTCGGAAGCTTAACTGACTGAGCCACTCAGGCGCCCCTTTAATGTGCTTTTATAATAAAAATATATGTACTTTACAATACACTTTCATTTAATTGTATTTTTCTGGCATTCAGTCCACATGTGTATTTAAATATTAATTAATAACATTAAATACATTAATAACTTTAATATGGGAAAGGTAATAAGCTCTTTCACTAAGAAACAAATACACTGAGCAAATGGAATTCAATTCCATTGTTTTCTATATGCTTATTGAGAGCACCCAGAGCCTCATAAGAAGTGATGATTCTCTGCCTTGTCTGAATGAATATTGGAATCATCTGGAGATCTTTTGAAGCAAACCTGTGCTTAGTTTCCAACTGCAGTTATTCTGAGGCAGTTGGGTTGTGGTGGGGCCTGGTTTGGGGTTTTTACAAGCATTCCAAGTAATTCCAATGTGCGTCAAAGGGTAAAATATCTGATTAAAAAAAAAAGAAATAATGAATCCCATTGAGAAATTATCAAAATAGAGCATCTAAGACCGTATAAATTACAACCAGTCTTGATCAAATCAAGAAAAAAATATAGTATTTGCAGCTTAAGAACGAAAAATACTGTGGGATTTACATAGTTTAATGGAAATCATAACGATCCCCATTATTTAGCATATGCCTGGCATTTTACATAGATTACCTCTAATTTTCAAAAGGGCTATGAAAGAGAAGTAGTATAGTACCCTTTTTATTTTATTAAAGAATTTTGTTAATGTTTATTTATTTTTGAGGGACAGAGTGCAAGTGGAGGAGGGGCAGAGAGAGAGAGGGAGACACGGAATCTGAAGCAGGCTCCAGGCTCTGAGCTGTCAGCACAGAGCCTGATGTGGGGCTTGAACTTGTGAACTGCGAGATCGTGACCTGAGCCGAAGTCAGATGCTCAACCGACTGAGTCATCCCGGTGCCCCAGCATAATACTCATTTTAAAGGTGAGACTCAAAGAAGTTGTGTAATTTGCCCCAAAACACACAGCCAGTAACGGGAGGGACTGGAGGCTTAACCACAGTGTGATGCCCTGCGCTCATCTGTTAGCCCACATTCCTTCCGTTTACAAAGAAAGATGTAATTGTCACGCAGAAGCACGCACGGAGTGGAGTGTGATCTAACTTTTGTTAAAACACAGCCCTCTGCGTGCATTCTGGGAAAAGGGCTAAGTGGATGTTTATTAAACTGCGAGACGCCTTCTGAGGAGGAGAGCTTTCCGTGTTTGCTTTCAATGCTTCCAATGTTTCTGTTGTTGGGTTTTCTCACGGTGAATTTGAATTATATATGTAATTTAAAGTGTATAAAAGCCAGTGCTGAGGTAACCATCATGAGTAGTGATGCTCAGGGCAGAACTTCTGGAGTCTGACGGAGGGGGGCAGTATTCCCATCTCCCCATGATCTGACCTCCCTAAACCTCTGTCCCTTCCTCTGTCCAGTGGGGCATCATAACAGCATTTACTTTGGAGGTAGGGGGACGGTTGACGAGTCTCACAAAATGAGTATCATGTATACTGTATCTGTCGTGTATTATCTGTAATCGTTATAATAACGGTTACCTCGGTCTTTCTTTATCCCCCTTACACAAATACCGCTTAATTTCTCCCTTATTTCAGCCCAGCAGCCAGCATACGGTAACTCTCCTTTCTGCAGATGGGGAACCGCGGTCCTTCCGGAATCACACAATCCTTTAGCGGCTGTTCAAGCCAGCGCCGAAGGCCTGGACTTCCAAGTCCCCTTCCCTTGTGCCAGGCCTGCTTTGACTAGGCGGCTCCCTGGAGGGTTGCGACTTCCCATGAAGTAACATTACGCAACGATGAGGCCGCTTGAAAGGTTTGTTTTTTCTTCTAACCGTGAGGGCATGAAAAAAAAAAAATCAAAATTAGTCAAAACAGAAACGGCAGCCCTATGTGCCCAGAGATGTGTAGAACAAGTGAAGATAAACAAGCGCCATCCTGCACATCCCAACAGCAGTGTGCCTCGGTGGGCTCTTTAAAAGCCGCAGGGGGCCAGGCCCCAGGGTTTATCAAATCTCCTTTCTAAACCTTCCTCATCTACCCCCCTGGTTCTACCAGAGCGCACTGCAGGGGACCAGATAGCCCATCTTATGGTCTCTGGATGTCAGGGCAGGTCTTGGTCTTTGCCTTTAATGAGGGAGAGAGAGAGAGGACACAAATAAGATTTGCAGATGGCTCTGTCCTTGGTGACACTAAATGGGGCCCGGCTCGTGGAGAATTGCAAACCTCGCAGACACCTTTCCAATGAATGGGACCTCCATGAGCCAGACGTGATCCTATGGGCAGGACTGAAAGAAAGGTACCTGCTGTTGAGGACTTGTTAAATCTTTCAGCTTCTCAAATTAAGAACCCAACGTTTAACGGGTCCTTCTGACTTCCTGGAGGAAGTGGGCTGTAAGTAAAGGGGAAGGAGAGATTGACCTTCTCTCCGCAGGAAGCAGGGAGATCCTCTGCGTCTCAGTTCCCCTTTCCTCTGAGCACGTAGCTGTGGGGACCGGGCTCCGGTCCGAGTTCATTAGCGGTGCGGACGCAGGAGAAAGTTCCCGGAGCAGGATACCGAGGGGGAAGGAGAGGCCCACCAGAGCACGTAGGGCTGCACTGCCCTGCTGGGTCGCTGACGACAAATGGGATGCAGGGGTCTAGATTAAAAAGTGGTTCTGGCATTTCAGAGGGGAAAGCAGACACGTTCCAGAAAACACACGTGCTTTCCCTCTCACACACACAGGGGACGGGGACACAAAACAAATGGTCCTTCCACGTAGACCAGATATGTTAATGGTAGGAAACGTGAGGGCAAAAGGTCTATGTCCCCACAGGAGCAAGATCAGAAAATGCTGTCACGTTAGCAATCCAGTCACATACACTGAAGGCGTTTGGGACAGCCGCGAATGAAGGGGCCAGTTGGTCTTCTTGTAAAGAGAGACAAAGACCGGTGGGGGATGGGGAGGCAGTGTAAGTAAGGAAGGTGAAACTTTCATGGACACAGGGGGTTGTTGATCAGAGAGCCCGTGAGTGTGTGTGAGAACAGGGATGCCCACCAACAAAAGTGCTCGCCAAAGAAAGGTCAAGGCCCAAGAGTAGGATCTTGGGATTGGAGAGAATGAAGCACGACTCAGAATCAGGGGAAGTGAGAAGGTGACGCAGGGTGACACTCAGGGAGCAGCTCCTGTGGCTCAGGTAGCGTCCCAGACCCTACAGCTGCATCATCTCCCTTCTCTCCGTGAACTTGACCGGCTGCTACGATTCTCCTCTCTGGACAGGAATCCCGAGGCTCCAAAAGATGAACCGGGATCAGCTCGCATGGCCTCTGAAGGAGGAGAGATGAGATTCCAACTCACTTCGGCCCAATGGCCCAACCCCCTTGCTCCATCTCCTCCACCATGTTGTCGTTTGAGGTGGGACAGACCACAGAATACTTTAAAAAATAAAAAACTACCTAAGAAAGGTGAGAGCGAAAGGAAGGTATCAGATTAGTCCGACTGACCCTCTCAAGGACGCTGACATCTTAAGAGGGACCAGCTTGTGCCGGGTCATGCGTGTTCTACGTGACATAGTGTCTGAGGTTGTCTGAGTAGGATATTTTAATATTTTGGCATATTGTCTTTCTGGGTGTGGCACACTATTGTTATAGGCCGCACACCCAGACAACATTGTGTGAGGGTTGCTGCTTACCTGGGAATTCCAGGCACCAGGGATTTTTAACTGCAAGAGTCAGAATGGGTCCACCCTGTGCAGGTATCTTGCTATGATAATAGCTGGCGGCTGTCCGGAAGCCAGGACTTGAGGTGACAAAAGGAAGTATTGAGAAAATTTGGACCAATCTAGTTACTTCCGGTTAACTTATAACTTTACGCGCAAACTGTAAGTGATAGAGAAAGGCGCTCTGAGGGGCGCCTCGGTGGCTGAGTCGAGTCCAGTTCTTGATTTCAGATCAGGTCATGATCTCACGGTCTGTAAGTTCGAGCCCTGTGTCAGGCTGTGCGCTGACAGCATGTAGCCTGCTTGGGATTCTCTCTCTTCCTCACTCTCTGCCCCTCCCCCACAAGCACACGTGTTCTTTATCTCTCTCAAAAAAAATCCAGAAGGGCTCTTGGCATGAACCTCCAAATTCTTCTAAGGAGTAAGGAAAAAAAAAAAAAAACCTCAGCCGGGGTGGCTAAGAGAATGTTCCAGTCTGAATCCCTCTACATCTTGGGTTTCCAAGTTCTAATGATCTCCTCAGCATATTCCACATTGATCTTGTCATATACCTCCAATAAAGCCAATTTCTCGACACCGGGACTTGTTCAAATTTCACTTTATGCCCTAAATAAGTAGTTCAAAGATTAGATTCCTAAAAAGGTTTGCTCTTTCCCAGAGGCCGGCTCCAAGGCCTGTTGCTCATAACTTCTGGTTTGCAAAGGGCTTCTCTACATTTTTGAGGTCCTGCAAGGCTGAAAACCCAGTGTTCTGGCCAGTTGCATTTTTAATTCCACCCAGTCTTGTGGTCAGAAGAGATTCTATTGATGGCAATAGTGACATCTTTATTTGGGACCCTTCTCTGGTCAAAAACAGAGATGCGGAGATCTTCTTGTTTCATTCTACCGCAAATCCTTTGGGTAAAGCAGCTCAGGGGTGGTACTATTAACTGTTTCCTCCTCAGTATTGTGTGGGTGGCACTATGATATGCTGCTAAAGGCTGAAATAGGTCTAGATCCTTAAAAGAATACCACTCACGTATTTATAACAGGGAGCTAAATTTAGTGTATTTAATTTAATTAAAATATTATGTTTTATGCTGGGAGCTTCACATCCTTTCTTTTTTTTTCAAGTTTATTTATTTATTTTGAGAGAGAGAGAGAGAGAAATCCCAATCAGGCTCTTCCTCACTGTCAGCGCAGAGAGAGAGAGAGAGAGAGAGGGCAGAAGGGGCAGAGAAAGAGGGAGTGAGAGAGAATCCCAGGAAGGCTTTGCATCGTCAGCATGGAGCCTGGAACTCATGAACAATGAGATGGTGACCTGAGCCAAAATCAAGAGTTGGATGTTTAACTGATTGAGCCACCCAGGCAACCCACACACCCTTGCCTTTATTTAGTCCTTAGAATATCTCTATGAGGTGCATGATCTATGCAGGATTTTTTTTTTTGATGGTGGTGGTAAAAAGATAAAATTTACCACCTTAGCCATTTTTAAGATTAGAGTCTAAGAGTGTTAACTATATCCTAATATATATATAGCATATTGTGCAAGAGATCTCGAGAAGTCTTTCATCTTGCAAAACTGCAGCTCTATACCCATTGAACAAGAACTTCCCACTCTGCCTTTCTCCAGCCCCTGGCAACTGCCATTCAACTTTCTGTTTCTATGCGTTGACTACTCTGGGCGCCCCATATACACGGAACCATACGGCGGCTTGTATCTTTTTGCGACTGGCCTATTTCACTCAGCACGATGCTGGAGCACATGTCAGAATTCCTGTCTTTTTAAAGGCTCAATAATAGTCCCTTGTGTATACTACATTTTCTTTCAGCTCTGGGACTTTAATCCAAGTCTTATGAGGCAACAAATCCCACGCTCTTGTCTCATGAGTAAATCGTGTTACCTTGTCAGCCCCAAACGGTAGAGAGACTTGCACATTTCACATCGTAGGTAAAACGAAAGTGAAATGGCACGCTGACGTCCTGTTCTTAGCCTTCCAAGCTCAAAGACGGAGCGAGAGAGGGCCGGCAGGGCTCTTCCTTGATGTACACATCGCTGAGCGGAGCCCCCGTCTTTCTCACCGGAGCGAGCCCAGCTCTCCACTCCTCTGCTCCCTATGCACCACCCATTACTGCCTCCCACCAGCCTCCCAGCCCAGCACACACCCTGGCCTTTCCTCTTCTCTAAGTCACGTACCAAGGGCTCCAGGACGTCTCCGGCTGAAAGTAAACAGCCCTGAGACCTCAGACTCCCCACCCTTCCTCACCCAGCCTTCCCTGTTGCACAACCTCGTCCTGTGGGCCGTGCCGGTGTCCTGCTGGCCCGCAAGGCTAAGGCCTCAGTCATCTTCACCAGCCTCTCCAGCCTCACCCCTCCCCTGCAGCGGCCCAGGACAGCAACTACCTTCTCTGCAGCCCGCCTCACATCCCCTCCGACCTTCCCGTTCCCCACAACCCCCTCCAAATCCTTTGACCAAGGCCTGATGGCTCTACAAACTGCCACACTGCTCTTTGTACCGGCTTCTAGCACCTTCCCAGCCTCCTCAAGCCACCCCTTTGTGCTCCCCCACTGGGCGTGGTCTTGCACCACTTAGAACTGTTCCTCCCTCTCGGCCATATTGCAGAAGGAACTGCACTGGCCTCCTTCATGTCATCTAATCAAATCAGACTCAACCCCGTCCTGCTCAATCCCTCCCCTGCACCGCTCACCGGCTTCTCCGCCTTCATCTAGGCTCCCCTTGTTGCCTTTGTTCCGATCAAGGGTANACCCCCACCCCCACCCCGTGCCCTTCCCTCTGACCTCCAACCTGTGGGCACCATTCACGTGTATCACCCCAGACCTGGGGCTCCTTTCTCTTCCACTACTGATGTGAATTCCCACCCTCTTCCTCCACCACCACCCCCCCCACCCCCGCACGGGCTCTTTGGATCGAATTCCACTCCGTTGCATCATTTGTCTTTTCTGACCCTTCTCGGATTTCAATGTCGTTAGTGTTTCTTCATAAATATTTTTAACAACTCTATATGGATTTGTATATATCTAAAACTACATATGTATATAGATCTTTTCACAGAAGTTCCCTTGAGAGTCAATCAGGTCTGCTCTTCATGTGCCCAAATGGCTCCTTCGCCCTCACAGCATATGTTATATACGATAAACAAATTATACCATAAACATCAGTGGGGGGATGTCAAGATAACACAAGAGTTGTCTTTCCAGCCAAGATGAGTTGAATGGGGTCAGCGATGGAGAACTGGAGGAAACGGGGCATGGGTCGAGATACGGGAGCTCCCGAGAAAGGGGTGGCATTGGCCCTGAGAGAGATTCCTGATAAAGTGGGGATGTGGCGTCTGATGTTGGCATTCAGGTCTGCCTTCTAAGCCCAGAGCAACCTGCGCAAGGCCCCTGGGCACTCTGGTAGAGCCCCCCGACCTCGGCATGACACCAGGGGAGTGTTTTGGAGTTCCGGAGCACCACCGTCCCCTGTCCCCTGGCTTGGGTCACACAAAAGGGCCAAAGGAAAGAGGGCGCCACGTGCAGGTCATCACAACCAGGGGAAGCCTCACCATGAGCGGGACTGAGGGCGGCGTTCTGGGCCCCAGAGGCCAGTCCCAGCTCATTGAAAGCCAAAGACAACCTCGGAACAGACAGAACTCGTTCTTGCCACTACCCCGTCACAGATATGACACAATGTTAAATAAGACTTCCTAATCCAGATCCTATCCTGACAGAAGGAAACGGAAAGACCCGAAGGAGGAACCCGAACTGAGGGGTTTTACCCAAAAGCAACAGAATTTAAGCTGGAAGTGGCTGCGTTGATTCAAATTGGCCAGATCCACACTTCCACCACGGACAGGAAGCAGGACTGAGGAGCTGGGCCGGCTTCATTACAAATCTGTGGAATTCCTCTCCCCTATACAAATTGTGCACCCAGCAAACAGCCGCAGAAGCGGATGACTTATGAATTAGGTCCTCTGGGGTTGGCAGCGGCTTTGGGGGTGACCTAGGTGGAGCCTATCATGTTAGTGACAAGAACCCAGGACCCATGTGCCCGGGCCCCTGCCTCTGGGGCCAGCACTTCCCACCACTGCTTGCTCGACTCTGTGTCCCCTAAATCCAGGAGATGCCACACCGAGGGTAACAAGGAAGACAAATCAAGCATAATATGACAGTATAGATTTATCTTTTTAATGTTTATTTATTTATTTTGAGAGAGAGAGCCTGCACGCAAGCATGGGAAGGACAGAGAGAGAGAAGGAGTGAGAGAATCCCAAGCAGGCTCCATGCTCAGCACAGAGCCCAACTCAGGGCTCAATCTCATGACTGTGAGATCATGACCTGAGCCATAACCAAGCGTCGGACGTTCAACCGAGCGAGCCACTCAGGTGCTCCAGGATAGCACAGATATAAAGGAAAGGACTCAACAGTCCCAAATATCATTGCCCGTGTATCATTGGGAATATGGAATTTGGAGAGCAAAGAAATTCCGTTTTTATTTTTCTTTTTTAAGATCAGAATCAAGGTGGTGTCGAGTGGGGTTTGAAGAGTGGGAAGGCAAAGGCAGCCTCCTGTCCATGCAAACTCCGGGCCTGGGTGACTTGGGGTTGAAGATGAGGTATGTGGAGCCATCATCCAGAGAGGCTCGAAGTGGCATTTATGCAGCTAGAGAGTTAAACTCCGATCATTCCTTGCTCAACAAAATTCTCCTGACCTTTTATAGGGAGGGCGCGTTCCAAAAATGTATACCCACGTTCACAATTATCTGACGCTTTTTCTCGGTTACAAAGAAGAAGCAAACCCAACTTCTTTTTAACTTGCTTGAGAGTACAAACCTGTCCTAACTCCTTCTCACCTTCTAAGCCAGGAATGAAATATGTTGAATTAAGGAATCACAGATCATCATTCCCCGATGATTAAGGATTGATCTTCCATATGTTAATGCTTCATTTCCCCCATGGAATCAACTATGTGTATATCTCTGCACAGAAGCAGAGAAATGTATCTAAAAGCGTATTATGCGTAATCTCTTAAGCTCATTATGAGTACACTTATTCCAAGTAAGTGAAAGCAATAGTGTCTAGGTGAGCACCATGATGTTTAAGATGTGTTGTTGGATGAAAAGTGTCCCAGTGATCACAGGCAAAGGCCACTATCGATTCCATTGGATGGAATGAAGCAGGCTTATTATGTCAATCACATCTGACATTTCTATCCAGGGTAATAGCGTCCTTACATTATAAGGCAAGTTTTCAGGTTTGTGAACCTCATTCACCCAGTCAAATTGTTTCTTGCTGACCTTTTAGGGCTGACAGTGGGGGTGGGGAGAGGGTATGGAGGGTGATGGAGACCCTTGCAGCCTTTGGCAGTGGGGGTGACCATAAGCTGGGGTGTATGTCCACAACGAACAGTCAAAAATGAATCCTGAATCTTCAGGCCCTGGGAGCACAAAGGGGCCCATGCTCAGTGGACTATAGACTGAGCTATAGACTCGTGCATGAGGCTGAGGATAAAAGGGCCTGGGTGGAAGTTTGCTGCCCATTCTGCCCATCACCCCCAGGTGATGTGACATTTAAGCAGATGAGGGTACCCAGCACCACATCCTTGCATTGCATGTTAAAGAATAGCTAATCATTCTCCAAGATTATTTTGTGCAAGAGTCAAAGATACCAGTAGCATAATGACCTTGTGAAGGCCATGGCTGTGATTAGCCCTTCACTCACACACGAATTCAATGCTCCTAAATACCATAGGAAGGAGGTGCGATGCACTAGTGCTACAGAATGAATGTTTGTACCTCTCCAAAGTTCATATGTGGAAACCTAATCCACAGGGGATTAGGAGGTGGGGCCTTTGCGGGGTGATTAGGTCATTAGGATGGAGCCCCCATAAATGGGATTATTGCCCTGATAAAAGAGACCCCAGAGAGCTCCCTCCCCACTTCCGCCATGTGAGGACGCAGTGAAAAGGCTCTGTCTATGAAGCAGGAAACAGACTCTCACCGGACACTGATCTGTTGGTGACTTGATCTTGGACTTCCCAGCCTCTAGTGTGAGAAGTAAGTTTCTGCAGTTCTTAAGTCATCCAGGCCTTTGGCAATTTGCTATAGCAGCCTGAAGGGATAAGGCAGCCCTTTTTTACAGGAGAGATGCCTCTGTGTGTGTTATGTAAAAAGGGAAGTGCGGAGTTGAACTCCCAAAGATACATACTGGCTTTGTTTTATTTATGATACCAACCCAGTACTCACTATGTGCCGGGCACCCTTGTAAAAGCTTGACTCAGGCTAACTTGTTTGTGCCTCGAAACAACCTTGAGGCTGGTAATTTGTCCAGGGAGCTGGGGATGGGACGGTAGACCCTTGGCGCTTGGTGCCAGTCTGTGCCCTGCGTCCCGCGCTCTGCGGTTTCTCTGTGGATCAACAGTACGAGGTCACGTCCGACAATGTGCTCCTCTCCTTCCTGGCCCTCATCACTTAGACAACCATGTGGTTATTGGTTTCCTCCTTTACCACCCTGTGCCCTCCACAATCGTCAAGACTAGATCTTCTACAGTCACCACAGTCTTCAGGACCCAAAGCAATACCTGGCGCATGGTTGGCCCTGGAAAAGGAACGGCTGAATGCAAGGATCTGTTCCATTGCTCTGTGATAATCATGCAGAACTGAGCTGACAACATGAATGGTTTTATAATCAAGCTTGTTTGTTTGAACTGGATACATGCTAAATATATGAGACGTTTCTAAGGTCTGAAATGGTCTCAAAACTAGGTTTTGCAAAAGAGCAATTTGATACATCGTCTATTAAAGATGTACTAATTTCCAGGCAATACTTTAAGCAGTTGACACGCATTTTCTCATTTACTTCTTGTAACAATTCTGTGAAGTAGGTACTGTTATGTCTATTTCGGTCTTTGTGGATTTCGGAGGCACCAGCACAGCACCGGGTTAATTGTAATCTTTAGTTGGGAGCACACTGTCATTGTTCCAGGCATGGTCCCCTGTCATTCATCTTTTAGTCACGTGTTGGTATATTTTCTGAATCAAGTTGACACAATGTTACATCAGTTTCAGGTGCACAACACAGTGATTCAACAAGCTCACACATTCTGCTGTGCTCACCACAGGGTAGCTACCATCTGTCACCACACAATCACAATACCTTTGAATATATTCCCTGTGCTGGGGCTTTTATCTCAGTAACATCCATTCCACAGCTGGAATCCTGTATCTCCCACTGTCTGTCCTTCACTCATTTTGCCCATCCCCTCCCAGCCCCATCTCCTCTGACAGCCATCACTTTGTTGTCTATTTTTGGATCTGATTCTGCCCTTTGTTTATTCATTTGTTTTGTTTTGTGTTTTAGATTCACTTATGAGTGATATCCTATGCTATTTGTCTTTCTCTGTCTGACTTACCTTGTTTAGCATAATACCCTCAAGGTCCATTTATGTTGTGTCAAAACCTTTAGTCGTATTTGAAGTAATAAAACAAACTTGACAATGAACTTCCTGCCCAGCCCAAGAACGAGAACATTCATATTGACGTATGTCCATCTCTGTACTCCCTCCATCTCCTTCTCTTGCTCTCCCCGCATATAACTTCATATCCAGAATTTTGTATTTTTTATTCTATTGTTTGCCTAATACTTTACTGCTGGGTTTTCATTATTTTGGGCCTTTATAAAGAGTGGCACGCTTTTGTTCACTCAGCATCTTATTCCTTACATTCACTGATGTTTTCGCAAGGATCTGCCCTTCGTTTTCTCTGCCATGTAATTTTCCCATACAGTCTTCTGCTGATGGGCATTTCAGTTGCTTTCTGTTTTGTTACCATGAAGCCTGTTTCTTTTGGGTATAATGCCAATGTTAGAGAGAAAGAAACTGAAACACTGAGGAGTTGAGAAACTCACCCAAGCTCTCTCAGCCAAAACGTTGATGAATCAGAATTTGAAGCTAGATCTCCGTACCTCTAAAACATACGGTCTTTCACTACTACATTATGCAGCCTTTATCAGTCTTCCCATGAGAAAAAGATAATAGGAGGTAAAGAGCACATTTTCCTTCCTTATTTTGCTGGTAGAAAGTTACCTCACCCTCTTTGTTTATAGAGGAAGAAAAACTTGTAAGTTGGGTTAATTAGCCTTTCAAATAAAATCACTTACCGTCTTGGATGCAGTAACTATCTACTCCTTTCCATTTCAGAAGTGACACAGTTGGATACAATATTTTCTCAGAGACCACATGTCCAAATACTTTGGCTTTGCACCTATCATCTGTTTAGCTCTTGGTTTGGGACCTAAATTCCTTTTGCAGTAGAATCAAGTGTGTGTGTGTGTGTGTGTGTGTGTGTGTGTGTGTGTGTGTACTTTTAAATCAAACGTTCTAAAGAAGAAAATGACAAAAAAAATAAATGTTAGTTTCTACAACCTATTAAAATTTTTCTAGAAGCAAATTGGTTAAGTGCCCAACTTTGGCTCAGGTCATGATCTCGCAGTTCATGGGTTCAAGCCCTGCATCGGGCTCTGTGTTGACAGCTCAGAGCTTGGAGCCTGCTTCTGATTCTGTGTCTCCCTCTCTCTCTGACCCTCCCCTGCTCACACTGTCTCTCTCTCTCCCTTTCTCAGAAATAAATAAAACAGTAAAAAATTTTTAAAAAGATGCTCTGATCATATAAACTGTAGATCACAACTTTATTTTTTTTTAATATTTTTATTTATTTCTAGGAGAGAGAGAGAGACAGCGCGAGCAGGGGAGGGTCAGAGAGAGAGGGAGTCACAGACTGAAACAGGCTCCAGGCTCTGAGCTGGCAGTCAGCACAGAGCCCGACGCGGGGCTCGAACCCACGAACCGCGAGATCATGACCTAAGCGAAAGTCAGACGCTTAACCGACTAAGCCACCCAGGCGCCCCATGTAGATCACAACTTTAAAACAAGAATGATTTCTCTTATCTGCGAAAGAATCTTCCAAAGAAAATGATTATTTAGAATTTAGGGGGAAAACCAGGAATGAATGCAATATGTGTTTGCATTTCTACAGTTTGCCTTTCCAAAAAAGACATTTTTGAACTTAGGGTGCTAAACAATGTAAACTGGGTTTATGTAGATGTTAGATGTGGACCAGATTGAGGTCTGTTTCTAGAAGGTTATGTCCTGATTCCACCCTTAACCCGCTCCTGAAACCTCAGTACCTCCTGGTTTCCCAATCGCAGACTATTCTAAGGGCAGCCCATTTCTTCCACAGCTACTTCTCCCTTCTGTTTCCAGGCTTGTGGGCATGTGGATTTGGGCATACAGATGTTTTTACTGTTGTTTAAAAACATAAAACAAAAACATTTTAAAACTCATATACCAGCTTTACAGAGAGTTTAGAAAATAGAGGCGAAAAAATCTAACATGCTCTCACCAGCCCCATCCAACGCCTGCCATTGTGTTATTTCCTTTTCCAACTGGCCTGTGTGTACACATCATCTCTCATGGCAGAGAGGGAGTGTCTTCAGTTCCCTATTCTGCACATCTCAGCTTGGGATTGTCCCAGAAGCAGACCCTGAGAAACAGTAATTCTTTGGGAAATGCAGGCAATACAGGTTAGTGGGGAAGCACTAAAAGGCTAAGGGAACAGCCAATGGAAAGCGTACTTGTGAAGTGATAGCTTATTCCCAGAACATTTGGGGACATGATACAAAACACACACCTCAAAATCATCTTCCCCTAGGGTGATGGAGCTGGGCAATTTATACAACAACCCTCCAGAGTCTTTGTTTGAGGACTGGTGGGGTGGGGGTGGGGAAGGAGAGCTAATTCCTCAGCTCTGTGTGTGTGTTCCCAGATGGGAGTGGCTGGGGAAAGAGCCCCCAGGTTCAGAGATGCTCAATCTGGCAGCTGGAATTTGGCCAAAACAGCTGAGAGCCCTAAGTGACATGGGCGGGCCCAGGGTGTCTGCTGTACTGCTTCGTTTACTTAACATTAATCACCACACCAACACTTCCTTGTTGCTACAGTCTGAACACTGATGAGATGAATTTCCACATCATATCTCATAATGGAATCAGAATTTAACTAGCCCTCTACTATTGGATATTTACATTGCTTCAAAGTGGAAGGGGTGGGTTGTTCAATGAACAGCTAGTTCATTTCTGTCTAAACCTTAAAATCAGCGAGTGTATGTCCTTAAAGATATTGGAAGATCTCTCAGCAAATGAGCCAAGCAGAACATCCCAGATGAAGAATCATGACCAAGTAGCCTGTGCAAGGTGCTCCTCACTGGACGCACTGTTGAGTTGCTGGCGTGTGTTCATGCGATGGGTGCATTTTGTTCCTCAGAATTTCTGGGATCTGCACATTTTGTGTATCAAAACTTTGTACCGGGGCCATGATGGTTAGGAAGCATGTCAGTATCAAATCATTTTGTCCCCAAAAGTGATTGTGAATCAAGAGACCTGGATTTTGCTGTGGTTAACTGCCAAGGGGCTGTTAACGCAAGAGGCTTCTTGCGTCTCTGTTCTTCACCTGTAAATCAAGTGTGTGGCAGACACGGTCTGTGGCTACTCCAACAGCCATTACCACCTTCCCTCTTCTTCCTTGCTAACACAACTCAGAGTTTATGTAGTGCCAGGCAAGGAGGTCCTTGCTTATGAAGGAAATCACTCAGGAAAATCACCAGTGTGATTAAACCAGGGGATAGTCATGACCGGTTTAAGTGGTTTGCAGTAATTCCTTTTCCCTTGGCCACATATCCACTTTCCCAGCATCCTTTGCAGGGAAGGCCAAGGTAAAATGAGCAATTCTTACACAATTTAACACTTTCTGTGGACTCCTCTTTAAGTACTTCGCATAAACATCAACTCATTTAATTCTCTCAACAGCTCTGTTGCTAAGTATATTTTACCAGAGATCAAATGTGCAACAGAGAAGTTAAGGAAATTTGTTAAGGTCACAATGCTAGTAAATGGTGGAGCAAAGAGTCTCATCAGGTTTCTTGTCTTCATGGTCTATGCTCTTTTGTCACCTGAAGAACACCCAGGCTTGTCTTTGTATAACCAGGGGTAGATCCAAGAATTACACCTAAATTAGCAAAGGCTGGCTTGGGAAACATTGGCTTTCCTATAAAGCCTGCCTCATCACCACTGATTCCAACAGGAGCTGCCTCTGGCTTCGAATGATCAAAATTTGTAGTTTCCTCTGAATGGCCTTATAAATTAAAGGGAAACATTAGTCAAAATCACATTATTGAAAGGTAGCAGATAAGAATGCTCAATTGCTTCTTTTTCCTATCCTTTTAAGGTTAGGCTGTGTAGGTTAGACTGCTTACAAAATCGCTCACTTCCAGTTCTGCTCCATGTCACACATACATGTGCGTACACACACACACCCACACACGCCCCACACCCCCACCCCCACCCCTTCATATGGGCATCCATATATCTGGTGCTTCAGGATAGTCTCTCCTACGTGCTCGGTCCTTCACTTCCTATGTAAAGAAACCTTTCCTCAAACCTCATGCCAACTTGCTCTCAACTGTTGAGGTCATGGACTTTGGCCTTTTCTTTGGTTTTTCTGTTGACTCTCCTTTTGGCCTGAGACACAGTCATTTCCATGCTAAAAGAAGAATAGATTCTTTTCAGTCTTTATTTTGTTTTAGCAACCAGCTCACACCTCCTCCAATGCCACAGGGCCTTTACATCCTGCATACCTTGACCCCAACCCCAAAGTCGTAACTTCATCTAGAGCTTCAAGGGCTCCAGGCAGTGACTCAGTATCTCCAGCAAGCCTCCTCTCATCCTTCATTCCAGGTGGGAAAAAATAACGTGAGGTTTTGCTCGAAGAACCACTCTTTCAGCTCTCCTTGAGAAATCAGAGAATGACGGAGTTACAGGGAAACATTGTCCTGGTGTTCAAATGGGAGAGGACTCTATTACAGAAACTAACGCTTTAGCTTAATCCACCCTGGACATGACCATGAGCATTCAGAAAAGGAAGCACCCTCAAGAGTTGATATGAACTCACTAAGAACATACTGGTCCAGGCTAACCCTGTTTTCACTTTTGAGAGAGCTGGTAAATGAGAGAAGCGGATTTTAGCCTCTGCTCTCAATACCCTGGTGTGTGACATTCAGTGGAAGGGGGTAGAACAGGCTTATCACTCGCCCTCCAGGAGGTCTACATATATTCAATCTGTATTAACCTTTGCAGCCCCTTAACCTATAAAAAAGAAAGCTACAAACTGAGCAATTGTTCCACTTAAATACTTAGACGGCTGTTGTGTAGAAGCATGAAATTTCAGAGGGCAGAAGCAGGTAAGTGTGTGCAAGTCACAGGGAGGCTGTTCTGTGCTGCATATTGGGAAAAACGAATGCTTAGAGCAGAGTTTGTTAAACCTGAGTCATATATGGACTTTCTGATCGAGAAAAAAATACTCATGCAGAGTCCCAGAATTTACAAATATCTTTTCTTTTTTCTACTATTTTTTTTTAAATTTTTGAACAAGAGAGAGAGCGTGTGTGTGTGTGTGTGTGTGTATGTGAGAGAGAGAGAGAGTAGGAGAGGGGAAGAGAGAGAGGGAGACACCAAATCTGAAGCAGGCTCCGGGCTCTGAGCTGTCAGCACAGAGCCCAACACAGGGCTTGAACCTAGGGACTGGGAGATCATGACCTGAGCTGGTTGGATGCTTAACCAACTGAGCCATCCAGGCGCCCCTAACAAATATCTTTTCTATAATGTTTCTTAATTGTGGGCATACAGCTAGGCATGCTTCCTGCTTCCAGTTATGCAAATTTACACATTAAAGTTATAAACTATATTTGCAAATGCATATATATGCAAACAAAGCAAGGCAACAATATTTAAATAAACTTATTTAATTAAACTTACTTTAATGTGACAGATTATTTTATTTTGTCGAAACAAAATCAACATTCAGAACATGAACCTGGTACCAATGCCTTTTGTCGGAGGCTGGTGTAGACTATTGCATAAATTGTGATAACCCAAACCAAACATATTTCTTTTTCCAAACCACAGAGAAACCATCATTTAGGAGCGACGATGTTACATCACTTGCTTTCACTAAAATTAACACCATTTGTTGCCTGTTGAGCCTGACACTGCTCTTTCCATATTGATCCCAAACAAAGCAGAACTGCTTTCATAACCCATAAACAAAAGTAAGCACTGAAAAATATATTCTGGTGGTCCTCAGATAAAAAGATGTCACTATATTTGTCAAAGCTCATAGAATGTACAACACAAAGCATGAACCCTAATATGAGGTATGAACTTGAATTAATAGTGAGTCAGTAGATCACGTGACTCTTGATCTTGGGGTCGTGAGTTCAAGCCCCACATTGGGCATAGAGTTTTAAAATAACAATAATAAGGGGTGCCTGGAAGGTTCAGTCAAAAGACCATACAGGGGCGCCTGGGTGGCTTAGTCGGTTAGGCGCCCGACTTTTGCTTAGGTCATGATCTTGCGGTTCGTGGGTTCGAGCCCTGAGTCGGGCTCTGTGCTGACTGCCAGCTCAGAGCCTGGAGCCAATTTCAGAGTCTGTATCTCCCTCTCTCTCTGACCCTCCCCTGCTCACGCTGTCTCTCTCTATCTCCTAGAAATAAATAAAAAATATTAAAAAAAAAAGAGCATACAACTCTTGATCTTGGGGAGGAGTTATGACTTTGAGCCCCACATTGGGTGTAGACACTACTTAAATAAATAATCTTAAAAAATAATAATGTATTAATATTGGTTCCTCAGTTTCTAGCAAAAGTACCACACAAATACAAGACATTAATAATGGGGAATTGGAGGGACAGAGGTCAGGGGGCATGTGGGAACTCTAGAATATTTTTTTGCTCAATTTCTCTGTAAACCTGAAACTGATCAAAAATCACAATGTCTAATTTTTAAAAAGTGGTTACCATAATACGTGCATACATATTAGTTCTTTCTAGAGCTCAGTTGTCCAAATGAAAAGACAAAATGTATCGGTCTTGTATACAACTCCTAGACCTCGAAGAGTATGTCTGTCTATTCCAGGTTCCCCACCATAGTTTAAGGAATGCTGAAATCAAGGGTTCAAGCCTGGAATGGGACATTCTGAAAAGCTGTTAGTGCTCTTTCCTCACAGTGTTCTAGAAAATGTGTGGAAGGTCATCCTTCAGAGATGTTCTTCTGGGGATTTTTGCTTTTAAAGAGAAGACAGAACACATGATCTGTCATTCCAAGATTATATAATTCCAGTTTTTATGAGGATTTCACCCTGAATTAATTTGTTTTGGGTCCTACTTTTCACTGCAGTGAAAAAAGACTGCAGTGGCTGGATGCCAGACCCGCTATGTACTTAAACTTGCAACTTTCTAGGTCTTTTTGCAAATTCCCACAACCCTGTCCAAACAGCAACGATTTCATTTAGGCCAACCAATTGTCAATTTCTGGTCCTGGGAAAGAATAACTAATAAACTCCACTCCATTCCAGGGAGAGCACATCACATTCCTTTCTGATAGCCTATCACACTCCATTCTGAGCAAAGTACCATAGTTTCAGCTGCATTTTACATCTTTGGGTGATCCATTTTCCAGCTTTTCTCTCAGAGAAATCCTAGAAAACCTTTGTATTTCATTATTCCCTCTGGAAAATGTTTCCTTCCAGGAACCTGGGGCTGGGATAGAATCTGTAAAAGGACTCTTGTAATTCTAAACTTTTTATGGTTTATTGAATTTGCATGTGTACATCTTTGCTTGGTTTTAGCAAATGACACTGGCATATTAGATGATGTAATATCATTGGCACTGAATATGTATAATCCTTGTGCAAAGTGTCAGTTGGGTCTAAAATATTGAATTTCTTCAACTGGGATAGAATTCGTAAGTTGGGGTGCAATCGTTTTCATTTGAAAGTAAGGAAGCTGGGTCCTAGTCATAAACGTGGGTATCTCACGGAGGAGTAGACACTCATGTGTCCTGACTCCAGTCTGTACCCACCTCTCTCTTGGGCAGCCTCCTCTCCCCTAGCCCATTACATTAGACTTCGCAGCACTTTGACTTGGGACTTCCAGAAATGATGGCTGGCAGAGAGGCATGGCTTTTTAACTCCACCTACTGTCTGTTTCAATAACTGCATTAGCATTTCAGACATCTCAGCCCCAAATTCAAAAGGGGAGAGGGCCCTCCCAATGGAGGAAAGAGGAAATGTACTGGAATAGGAAGAAAGGATAAAATGCAAGAGCAAGTGAACATGCAAAGATTCGGTGGAATAAGCTTGAAAAATCAGGCACGAAGGGAAACCTGTTTCTATCTCTATTTTGTATTTCCAAAAGGGAACACTTATTTATAAGAGTTGAATTACAATCTCTTATTTATTAGAGATTACAACCAGGCTGTAATAGGTCAAAGAGAAATTATGTTTTCTTCCCCCCTCCCTTTTTTTAGAGAAAGAGAGAGAGAGAGAGAGAGAGAGAGAGAGAGAGGGAGGGAGGGAGAATCTTA
>NW_027532842.1:2257268-2278453 GCF_008692635.1 Crocuta crocuta | reverse complement strand
TCCTGCCCCCTCCCTTTTTTGAGAGAGAGAGAGAGAGAGAGAGAGAGAGAGAGAGAGAGAGAGAGAGAGAGGGAGGGAGGGAGAATCTTAAGCAGGCTCCAAGCTCAGCATGGGGTCCAACCCGGGGCTCGATCCCATGACCCTCGGATCATGACCTGAGCCGAAATCAAGAGTAGGATCCTCAACAGACTGAGTCACCCAGGTGCCCAGAGAAATGTTGTTTTTGATGTAGTAATAAGATCTACTTAATTATTCTCAAGTTGATTTAATGGCAGTCAAAGTTCTGTTTGAAGGCTATTACAGAGTCAGCATCAGTGCTTTTTTGACCATGGTTAACAATCTAAAGAGAGACAAAACATGCCTGCCTGATGTGTTGAAATTCTTTTTTTTTTTTTCACTTCAGTGGTAAAAAAAAATTTTTTTTAATACTTTCACCAGTTTCAGGAAAGGGTGGGTTGGAGTCAGGGGCTTCCTGAAACTTTTCAGAACAAAAATTCTAATGAAGCAGTGTGCTTAGAGGGGCCCCTTGAGAATCCTGTTTTGGAACATACTGACCCCACGTGGTATTATCTTTGTCACATTTTGCAGTTTTGTGTGAAATTTATTTTTAATCTTTAACAAAGCCTGCCCATGTTTATCTTCAGTTATGAAAAGGTGCAATGGTTGAAAACAAAACTTTTTAAAATAATTAAATATACAATGAACGCTGAAACATAAAAGTCAGACAGAATGTTACCTTAACAAGAAAGGGCTTCCTAAGAATCAAAGGATTGTTGTTTGTTTTATTTGCTAAAGGCAAATAACAAGTACTTTCACTTTAAGGGACTCTGATGGCTTTGGAAGGAGGCAAGGAGAACCTTGTATTCCCCTCCCCCATCAAGACAAAGGCTTCCTACCTCTCATATACACAGAACTAGAAAATTTACTTATTGACACTAAAAAGATATACTTTGTGTTTTGAAAGGGATGCTGAGATTTGACTGAAGACAGCCCGGGAATCAAGCCAATGGCTTTTCTGAACATGTCTTTCAATTACATTTAAGATTGCAGGAGAAAGAGACAACACCTTGGGCTTTGCCTTATTTGTGAATGGGCAGTAAATCATCAGCGCGACAGAGTGGGGACTTGCTGCACCTGCTGCCACCGTATCATGAAAGGTAAATAAAGGTTTCTGAGCTCCACCCACTTTTCATGTTCAGCTGATTTCAATGCTACTTTTGATAAAGAAGGGAAGAAATGGGCTCTCAAGAACGAAAGCCTTTTTTCCCTAAGTACCCACAGATTTGGGTTTTCTTGAAGCCAGCGATTAGTGAAGTCAGTTATGGGCTAACACATCAGAACAGGACGAGATGGAAATACAGTCTCAGTGTAGTCTGTGGTGGGTTGTAAGACAGGATTTTGAATGGTGGGGTTTCCCCTCTTTATGACACCACTTTAATCAGGCCAAGCAGCTTTGGATGGTGTCATCTCTGGTCCTCTGCATTCTGCAACAATCTTAGGGACCGTATCAAGTCCTACCAAAACGCTATCCAAAGAGAAATGATGGTTCTTTTTACTTATGTTGTACGTGTTGCCTGCAAACAGCTTCAAAATATGCTTGTTAATTTTTATGAGCTTTCAACAGTCGTTTTGCATATGGCCAGATAGTGATTTCTGTGTGTTTATGGCTGAATTTTCTACCCAGTTAGTATAGTAAATGGCTAAGAGCTTGAGCTCTAGAGTTTGACTGGCTGATTCTGCCACTTACTTGCGAGATCTGTGCAAGTTCATGGTGACCAAATTTGCCATTTGTAAAATGGCAAGGAATAATAGTATTTACCTTGAAAGGTGGTTGTGAGAATTGAACACGTGTAAGGAGCTCAGCACACGACTTGGCATTAAGCGATAACTGTTCTGATAAGTAAGGATGTGTATCCAACACCTTAAATCAATAAACCTAAGGATGTTAGACAGTTGTTGAGGGAAGTCTAACACTACCTCTCTTTTGAACTTGGTTCCTTTCTGCTCAGGGAATGATGTGGAAGTTCTTAGCAGAATGCTCATCTGTAGGCAGTCTATGGGCTCATACTGTGAGAAGGAAGGTCATGAAGCAGAGAGAGGGACCCTGATAAATATAGACATGACAGAATTCATGCTGAAAGCACTGTGTTGAACCAATCATTCTTTAAAACCCTACGTGGGACTGGATTGAGGTGCAGTGTGATAAATGATGCACCATGACTTCAGAAAATCTCACAGAAAACAAACAAAAAAACCTCTTATGGTTGGGAGGGCAGTAATGCAAATATTTCGAATACCAGATCCTCTCCAAATCATGGCTTTGGAATGCATTGAATCAGCAAATTACTTTGTTTTGCTTGATTTGCTTTAATGGGCAGCAGTAGTGAAATGAGGCAGAGAGGTGAAATGAGGCAGCTTGACTGTTATTACTGTTTTAAAAATTATTTCATACTAGTGTCATCAATAATTGCTTGTGATGATTCATTGACATTATAATTACATGCCTAGCAGAAGAGCTAGGAAGGTACTTTGTATGTGTTAGAGATAATAAAGGTAAGTTTAAAAGTATCAAAGATACGATGAGGGGGTTTTATAAACTTTCTTACAGTTTTATAAGGAAGGATTCAGGAATTAGGAGTCATTATTTTGGGTAGACTCATTCCATTATTTCAGGTTTCTAAGAGAGTTGTTTCAATTCGCAGAAAGACTTGGGTTTGGGTCTTGTCTGTTCAATATATTCTACAAACACATTTTTATTTGCTTTCCGACTGTCTGAATTAAGTGACATTTTAAAAACCCTTCACTCCGTCCACAGCGTAATTAACAATATTTGGACGGAGTCTACAGTGCTTTTCGCAATGTTAACTGCAGAGTTGGTTGTTTTCAGTTCTGGATGTGAAAAGCTTTGACCTGAGGATGGCTGGTTCTGAATGAAGGTAGATGGTGTTATCATGAGCTGGTCCTATAGTCTATTGGAAAGTTCTTCATAGTAACATGTCCTCATCCACGAAATTATTGGTGAGTAGACAGCTGTAGCTTCAATCCGGTAACTCTACCACAAACACAGCATTTCAGATTCTTTTAATATGAACGTTATCTAGATAAAACTATATCTAGGTCCTAGCTGACAAGTTACATGATTCAGTGCTTTGTTTCTATACACTAAAGTTAGCAACTCAGAGTGACTCACTTTTCTTTTTTGTGTGCATCTAAGTGTACAAGGAAATTGGGCTGCTTCTGGTGTGGCTTTCTTTAAGAGAGAGAGCGAGCAAAAAAAAAAAAAAAAGATCTGCTCCTTCTCAAGTATCCTTTTTAGGTCAGCAGTTTTGAAGTGCAAGACTTATTGGTATCCGAGCGGAAAGGGCTGATGCTTTGCTTTATCACGACTCCCTGTGAGTAGAGTTCTTCCATAACTGGAGAAAGGAAAACATTTGTTGTACTAATACTGAATGTGCTTCCTGTGTAAAATAACCTTTAACTCGGTGGAGATCCCCCATTTTAATGATCAGGGACATAGTGGAAATAGAAGGAAATCCAAACATCTCACCGCAGCCGCTCTCCTCACCGGCAGGTCAAGCTGCAGCCTTCTGCACAACAGAAACGGCTGGGAGGGGGGATGTGCGATGGGGCCCGTCCTGTTTCTCCTATTTTAAGATATGACTATTTAATTGTTTAAAAACGTGTGTGACATTTTGACCCAGTAAGAAGGCTGGGCTGCGTCAATCAAGGATGGTGAGGTGGATGGCCCCGTGGGATCCTCGTATGCACGCATCCGTCACGGGGCGTCAGGGAATCTGGTCCGCTGTACAATCAGCTTTCAAACCCCAGGCACACTGCGCGCTTCTCCATCTCCATTTCTCTGTTACAGAAACACTACGGAGTCTACAGTGCGCGAGTTGCTGGAACTTTTCTTTGTAAGCAGAAGTTGAAGTGGGATTTCCTAGGCTGAACGAGGGGAAAATCCAGCAGTGTTCAACTGGAGAAACAAACTCCTCTGCACCTCTTAAGTTCTGTGAGAGTGTGTCTTTGTGCTGTGGAAAGAAGGGGGTTAATGCAGGAGGCCCTAGCACGCCCCTGGCGCGCTGGCACTGTGTGTCCCACGGCAGGATGCAATCGCTTTCTGTCTCAGCAGACTCACCTTAATAACTGCATTTGGTCTTCGCAGAATCCAGGGAGCAGTCGATGATCATCGGGGCATTCCACAGGCCGACCAAGGCGTGCCTGTCTCCAAGCTCACCTGCGGATTGTTCCTTTTTAAAAAGATGTGCCACATGTACCCCAATGTTCATAGCAGCACTCTCCACAATAGCTAAAACATGGAAAGAGCCTAAGTGTCCATCAACAGATGAATGGATCAAGAAGATGTGGTTTATCTATACCATGGAATACTACATGGCAATGAGAAAGAATGAAATCTGGTCATGTGTAGCAACATGGATGGACCTTGAGGGTGTTATGCTGAGCGAAATAAGTCAGGCAGAGAAGGACAAATACCATATGTTTGCACGTATAGGAGGATTAGGAGGAACTTAACAGAGGACCAAGGGGGAGAAGAAGGGCGGAAATGGTGGGGGAAAGGGAGAGAGGCAAACCATGAGAGACTCTTGAATGCTGACAAAAACTGAGGACTGATGGATGTGGGGGGGAGGGGGGATGGGCATGGAGGAGGACACTTGTGGGGATGAGCACTGGGTGTTATGTGGAAACTAATTTGACAATAAACTATTTGTAAAAAAAAAAATAAATGAAAAAAACAAAAAAATAAAAAAATAAATAAATGAAAAAAAAATAAAAAGATGTGCCAATTTTCAGAAAGACATCTGAGCTGATTGGGAGAGAGAATTTGGAAGTTTTTGCCAAATTTTCTTTCTTGTCTTCTTTCTCTCTCTCTTTTTTTTAGTTTATTTACTTATTTTGAGAATGCAAGAGAGAGCATGTGCATGCGTGCACATGTGGGGGCAGGAGAGGGGCAGAGAGGGAGAGAGTCCAAAGCGGGCTCCTGATGTTGGGCTGAATCTCACAAACCATGAGATCATGACCTGAGCTGAAATCAAAAGTTGGCTGCTTAGCTGACTGAGCCATTCAGGCACCCCAATGGGGACTATTTTAATTTCCTTCCCATTGTACATTTTCTCTTTTTCTCTGTCTCTCTCTATCCCACTCTCCCCTTTTCCTCCCCACTTACACCTGCAACTCTCTCAAGCTAGATCCTCTGATTATAATCTTGATTTATCTTCTCCCTCAGAATCAGTGACTTGTCTTAGTGAGTACAGACCAAACCTAATGACATAATAGTTGTGTATTTCATATGCCTTAAACTGCATTGCTGGGTCCTAAAGATCTAGCTAAGTCTGACATGGGTATGGTGTAGTGGAAGGAACACTACCTGCTATCTGGGTAGGTATTTGTTACCTATTAACTTTTATTTGACATTTGATGTTTGCTGATGGGTTGAGCACTGGTTAGGAATCATGAGAGCCAGGTTCCGCCAGCGTTCTGCTCCTATTTTGATGTACAGCCTTTGATGGTCTCCCACTGTCTCTGGGTTTACAATCTCCTGGTTTTCTAAAAAGGAATTGTACTTTCATGATTCTTGAAATGGGGCATTCATGCTCCTGGACAGGAGAGTTTAGGATTGCATCAGAGGATGTACACAGCCAGAAGAGAAAAATACCTGTATAGAGTATCAATTTCACTTGAGGGTAAATACCTGAAAGTTTTGTTTTGTTATTCTATGAAATCAAACAAGGAGACATTAGGTACTTACAAAATGTGAAGTGTGTCTGGTTTCATGCCTGCAGCCAGCAGCTTTGGGTCTTGACCTCAGACTGCCTCTTATTCATACACAATTTCCATTGCTTCTAGAAATTCTTCAGTGGAGAACTCTGAGAAGTACTATCAGGTGACAGTTTTAGCTCCTGTTTCTTCTTCTAGTTGTATCGTGCTACCTCTTTGAAGGAACTCCCCTGTGCCCTGCACTTAGACTACCACTTACATGCAGCGGTCTCTCTCATTTAGACATCTCCTCTGGCCGCCAAAAGCCTGTATATCTGGTTGTCTGCTTAGGATTTCTTTCTGGATATCTCAAACCCAACACGCCTAATGCAGGACGCATGATTCCCCTCGCCCCCCAAATCTGGTACCCTTACAATGTCCCATACCTAAGTAAATGCCACTACAGTCATTAAACTGCACAAGTTAGAAACCTGTCACATTCTTGACATCTTCTGCTGACTTAATTCCCTATAGCCAATCAATCGCTCAAACTGGTAATTACTGATTTCTAAATAGCTCTCAAGTCCATCTTCCCTCCATTTTCAAGCTACTGTCATCCCTTGCTGTAGCCTCCTCACTGTTCTGTGCCACATCCTATAGTGGCCCCTCTATGTTTAAGACCCTGCAAGTTCCTGCCTGTACCCATTTCTAATATCTGCACTTCCGGCTCCAGCCACACTGGCTGTCTTTTATTCTCTCATATACACCAGGCTACTTCTTATCACAGTACCTTACCTATGTTTATTCTGACTTCCTCCCTTCTTCACTTGGTTAATGTCTACTCATCCTTTAGTCCTCACTTATTTTCTACTCACCAGAAGTGAAAAGCCTTTTCTGACCTTGCTGACTAGTTCACATCTCCTTTATTAGGACCACTTGTCTTTTTGTGGCACTCACTGGAGGTACAACTTTTTGCTTATTTCGTTATTTGACACAATAGGTGCTTCCCCCCAAGACTGGAGCTCCTTAACAAAAGGGAGCATTATGACAAGCATCGTGATCTGACAAGCCCACAGGGTAGATACTTAATACTTGGTGAATGAAGGAATGGAGTAAGCCATTCATTAACAAAGGAATGGGAAGTATTGATAAATGTCATCAATAACAGTAAGTTAATACACACGGAAGAATTTTGTGAATCTAAACTACTCAGTTATTAAATTCTGTTTGGAGTGATTGGTTGGGATGTTATTTTTCAAACATTAAGTGCTGATCACTTGAAATATACCGTGCAGGTTTATAAAGACAAAATGTAGGGGCGCCTGAGTGGCTCAGTCGGTTAAGCATCCAACTTCGGCTCAGGTCATGATCTCACGGTTCGTGGGTTCGAGCCCCACGTCGGGCTCTGTGCTGACAGTTAGCTCAGAGGCTGAAATCTGCTTCTGATTCTGTGTCTCCCTCTCTCTCTGACCCTCCCCTGCTCATGCTGCCTCTCTCTCTCTCTCTCTCAGAAATAAATAAAAAACGTTAAAAAATTATAAAGACAAAATGTAAATGAGCATTTGGAGATAAGCCCTTAGATCTTTTAACAGAATTTCCAATCTTTAAAAAAAATTTTTTTAATTTTTTTTTTTTTTAAATTTATTTCTAAGAGAGAGAGACAGCACGAACAGGGGAGGGTCAGAGAGAGAGGGAGATACAGAATCTGAAACAGGATCCAGGCTCTGAGCTAGCTGTCAGCACAGAGCCTGATGTGGGGCTCGAACCCACAAACCGTGAGATCATGACCTGAGCGGAAGTCTGCCGCTTAACTGACTGAGCCACCCAGGCGCCCCCAAAATTTCCAATCTTTTAACGGCTGCTATGCCAGGGCATTCAAACAAAGGAGCAGTTTTTATACATATCCATAAACCAGACTCTCCATATCTCGTAACTACAAAATTACTTTCCTGCATTTGCAGGACTTTTATCCTAATGAGACAAATACCCCAGTAAAACAAAAGTCCTTAAGAATTAATGGCATGACACGGGAATGCCAGCAACAGAAATAACTTTAAAATGACACTCTTTTTACTTGTAAGACTTAAGGCTTTTGTTTCAATGACAGTATGAGTCACAACGTTAAGTTTAAAAAGCAATCTCAATATATACAGATTTCTGAATAAATTTTCAATGGAAGGAGAAATCCTGTAAGTTGTCTTTGACAAGTGATTAATCTTTTCTTACTAGTCATTAATTTAGGCATATGTGCAAAAAAACACAGATTTCTTCATGTACACGATACAAAATGACTATTTTGTAGTCATTTGAACAATATTATTGAGCACTTACTCTGTCAGTTCTGTTGAAATGTTCTGTTGCATTTCACAGGAAAAAATAAAGTATTATGTCTTAAGATTATTTGGGGGCCACAGAATATCTGACTAAAGAGTATACATTAAGCCAAAAAGGCAATTATTTTTTTCCTATATAGGCATGAAATCTAGAGGCAGGCAATCTAGTGCTCAGTGAGGTTATCAGGACATTGGTTCCATTTCTTTCTTTTTTTTTTTTTTTAAATGTTTTATTTATTTCTGAGAGAGACAGACAGCATGAGCAGGGGAGGGTCAGAGAGAGAGGGAGACACAGAAACCGAAACAGGCTCCAGACTCTGAGCTAACTGTCAGCACAGAGCCTGATGCAGGGCTCAAACCCACGAACTGTGAGATCATGACCTGAGCCGAAGTCGGACACTTAACCGACTGAGCCACCCAGGTGCCCGCATCGGTTCCATTTCTTGATTCTTATTTATGTCACTTCATAATCCCATGACTGCATTCAAAGGAAGTGGTGGTGGAAGGGCGTAAGGACAGGCAAAAATAAAAGGTGACCTTTGTAGAGTGGTCCTCCTGTTTTATCATGAAAGAATCCATATAACCCAAAAACTCAAGGCAGGAAAAATAAAAAGGCATTCACACCAAGACACATAGTAGTCAAATGCAGATAAAGAAAAAGTCTTAGAGCAGTCAGGGAGAAACATACAGATTACCCACAGGGAAAAACAGACTTACGGTGTACTTATCAATAGCAAATGTGGATGTTAGAAGGCAGTGGAATAATATCTTCAAAATACAGAGGAAAAATAATGGACAACCTAGATTTTTATACCCAACAAAACTATCTTTGTGAGGGCAAAAGAAAAACATTTTCCAACAAACCCAAAATAAAAGTTTACTATTAGTCACTAGAGGAATTTCTACATGATGTATTCCAGGATGAAGAAAACTCATCCAAGAAAGAAGGTCTCAGATCCAAAGCAGATAGCAAAGAAAATAATAAACACATGGTTAAATTTAAACAATCACTGTAGTAAAAAACAATACTAATGTTTTAATTATAAAGTCATAAAATTATATAGAACTAAAATGCTGGGAAACATGGCATGTAAAAATGAAGGAGATAATCAGGAATAAGGCATTCATGGGGCACCTGGGTGGCTCAGTCAGTTAAGCACCTAATTCTTGATTTTGGCTCAGGTGATAAGCTCACAGTTGGTGGATTCGAACCCCATATCAGGCTCTGTGCCGACAGCATGGAGCCTGCTTGGGATTGTCTCCCCCCCTCTCTCTCTGCCGTTCTCTCTCTCTCAAAATAAATAAACTTTAAAAAATTATTAAAATTATAGGATACCAGATAAAACATTAAAAAACAAAAGTATAAGCTCCAAACTAATAAAGGCAAAAATTAGGAAAAACACAAAACAATAAAAAATTAAAGAAGAATATAGAAAAGGCAGAACAATAAAATGCATAAAATAAAATTACTTACATTAATAAAAAAAGTTCAAGTTACAAAAAGAACAAAAAATCTAAATAGAATAAAGAAAATAAAAGCAAAGATTAATGAAACAAAACATTCAGTAGAAAGGATGAACAAAGAAAATGTTGATTCATTGAAAAGAAACTGACAAAACTTTAGCAAACTGATGCAGAGAGAGAACAGATACAATTATAAGACTGGAAAAGGAAATAATAAACACAGCAGCAATTACACAGTTAAACTATTACAAGCAATTTATCAATAAATTTAAAAACAAGTACAACAGGCAAATTTCTGAAAACAAATTCACAAAACTGACTTAAGAAATTTAAGATCTTAAGTTTAAAATATCAAGCTTGATATTTAGTTTTTATGCAATTGCACAGCCATATTGTTTGTTTACGGCTGGGTCAGTTCTGATTGATTAGTATGGCCATTCTAATTGTTGTTAAACAATTTGATTACCACCCAGCCTATAACCATTAATAAAAATTTTGCCACAAAGAAAACACCAGGTCCAGGCGGTTTTATAGGAAAGTTTACCAAGATTCAAGGAAGACATAATTCTAATCACAAACTCTTTTAGGGAGTATAAAAGAAGGGACATCCTCTAACTGGCTTTATGAGGCTACAATAACTTCATACAAAAACCGGAGAATAAAAAACTATACTCCAACATCACTCTTCATCATGGATGCAAAAATCTCAAACAAAATCTTAGCAACTGTAACAAGTGATATATATATACAAAGATAATGACCAATTGAGTCTACTCCAGGAGTAGACGGCTGTTATACCATTAGAGACTGACTCATGCAATTTACCCCATTAACAGACTGAAAGACAAAAATCATATGGTCATCTCGAAAGAGGTAGAAAAACAATTTTAAAAATGTCAGAAGCCATTTATAATAAATAAAAAACTTGTAGTCAAAAAGGAATAGAAAAGAACATCCTTAGCCTACCTAATAAAGGGTATCTGCAAAAACATCTCCAATAAACATCATAGTCCACTGTAAAAAAAAAAGTTACAAGCATTTCCTTTAAAATTAGAGAGTAAGGAACACCTGGGTGGCTGTTGGGTGAGCAACCAACTCCTGATTTCTGCTCAGGTCACGATCCCAGCGTCCTGGGATCAAGCCCTGCAGGGCTCCACACTTAAGATTCCTTCTTTCTCTCTCCCTCTGACCCTCTCTCTTCCTCATGCGCGTGCACACACACACACACACACACGCGCGCGCGCGCGCGCACGTGCATGCACTCTCAAACAAAAAAAAACTAAGACAAAGAGACAAACTATTATCATTTCTAGTTACTTTATTCTGGAGTTTTAGCCATCACAAAGCATCAAGAAAAATAGCAAGGGAGTATAAGGACTGGAGAGGAAGAGACTAAACTGTCATTATTTACAAATTAAATAATTGTCTATGTAAAAAAAACTCATAGAATCTACCACAAATTATAATAAAAAATTTCATCAAGGTTTCTAGATATAGGATCAATGAACAAAAGTTGATTGCATTTCTATATACCAGCAAACACTGGCTGCAAATTTTAATTTTAAAGGATACCAATTACAATAGCACAAAAATAAAGTAACTAGTAATAAATCTAACAAAAATATTTAAGAAACTTCATAGAGAATGCTATAAAGTTTACTGAATCAAGAAAGACAGGAATACCCACTATCATCATTATTTATTCAACATAATTTTGGAGGTTGTAGCAACTGCAGTAAGATAAGGAAAGGAAATAATATAAATTTGGAAAAGGTGAAATTATCTTCTTCTTGATAACAGGATTACATATTGATAGCCCCCAAGATGTGCTTTTAAGAAGGGCCTACTAGAATTAACAAGATAATTGAGTAACGTGGCTGGATACAAGATAAATATAGCACAGGGACCTATACGTAGGTAAATATAAACACAAATGTATGTGCACGCACACATGGTTCTCTATATGGTAGAAGCTCTCCTGATTCACTTCTATATAAACGTGGGATTTAAACAAGATTTCAATTTCATCTGTAATAGGTACAGACTATTATGTACGACAGGATAAATGCCCTCACCTTGTGAGAGAACCATGTATTCCACATTCACCAGTTGAGCTGTGTGCTTACTAATACCCAGTTGCGCTTCCTCCTGAACTTTTTCATGACAGTTGTACTGATATCAAAACTAAGCGATTCAAATAAATATCACAAAATCCAACAAACAATAATGTGAAAAGGATGAATTGTTTTATGAAAACTAAGTTGTCTGCTTTAGAAAGATTCAATAAAGCCAAGTTACAAACAATGGCATTGGTTTTGGTGTGACAGTTGTAAAACATGAGAGGGAAGTTTTAAGATTCTGTATTTACATTTTTCTACAAGTGTAGTTCTTGACCCATGGCAGAGAATTCTAAGCTGCAAATTGTATAGGATGTGTAAAGGATGAGGTTTATGCAAGAAAAACATCAAATCAGTGGACTCATACTTGAAGAAAAAGACTCTGTCCTATATAACAATACGCATAAATGAACATATGTATGTACATACATACACACACGCATATAGGTTTGTTTGTTTGTTTGTTTGTTTTTGGTTAAAGTATATATGTTGCGTTAGTCAGACTGGCTAGGTTATGCTGTAACCTAGCAGTCCAGCCACTTTGGTCTTTTGGTACTTCTGTTATCAACAGATACTTCCATATTATCAAGGCAGGGAAGATATGGAGAGTCATGCTACAACTCCTCAATGCTTACATGCAGCAGTGAAAATTATCACTTCCACTCACATTTCCATTGGTCAGGATTTGTCACACAGCCACAGATAACTTGAAGAGAGAAGAAAGTATTATCTTCTTACATACTGAGAAGTAGAGAGGAACTGGATGTTGTTAAATAGCGATGCCTATCACACACACATTAGTCTCCAAGACTTCGCAGTTTTGCTAACTTGAACACATTATGCTATGACAGACTGTATTACTGAGCAAAATATTTGCTGCCCTTCATGTTGGAATATTGCTTATTTCCATCCCGTTGGCACTGTGACTTAGAGGGCCCTTTCCTGTAAAAGGATTACAGTTCTCTGATACTTTAATGCCAGGGATGAGCAAATGTCTTACTCTGGCTTATAAAATGTGAGGGTGGGGGGATGTGGGACACTCCTTTGCAGAAGCTTAGTGAGCCAGGAGATGCTATATCTTGATTTCCCTCCCTCCGATACAAGGTTACAATGTGCTCAGCAGCTACTCTGTTAGCCTGGGTCCCAGAGTAAAGACGATGTGACCCAGGTCGCTGACAGCTTGTGACAGCCATGTAGTATGAGCAGGAAGTTGTTACAAACCACTGAGAACTTCAGGTTTTACCCCAATTTACCCCAATCTGACTAATAGGCACACCATCTTTGTGTCACTGGTAAGAATGCTGATGGGAACAGCCAGATAGAAATAAAAATGGAAAAACAGATTCCATTTGTAATAGTGATAAAAGTACAGAATACTTAAGGCTAAATTCAACAAGACAGGCTTAAGACACACGAAGAAAATTGTCAAATATTATTGAAGGATATATAGCATGTAAAGTTTTCCAAAGTCAATGTGTAAATTTAATGTAATTCCAATCATAATCCTAATGGCTTCTTTTTAATCAGATAAAAGCATTTTAAAGTTCATGTGGAATAACAGAATTGACCTATAATGTTGCTGCCAGGATTAAATGGGCTAATATATGTAAAGTGCTTGGGACTGTATTTGGCACACATAGGCATAAAAAATGTTAGCCAACTTTGCTGTTTGGAAAACTAGATCATTCGAATGGAGAGTCTCAAATGTACTTTAGTGTAAATGGGATCTTAAGATAGCCTCTAGAGGAAAATAAACTTAGACCTCTCTCTTACTCCATATTTAAAAATAAATTCCATATGATCTAGAAACAAAATATGAAAGATGGTAAGTATCTAAGAATAAAGCCTGAGAATAAATTCATAAACTATAGGTTAGGGAAATATTGTCAACTCAAACAGCAGGAGGTTGTAAAGGAAAAGAAACATTTATTTAAAATGTATAGGTCAAAGATACCAAAACAAAAGAAAACTGTTACAGTAGATTATGAGAAATATGTGTGGTGAGACCAAGGTCAACATCGATAGTATACAAGCACCTACAAATTTATAGGAAGATGAAAAATTCCATAGAAAAATGAGCAAAGGATGAGTGAACAGGCCATTTCCAGGAAAGCATATCTAAACAATAAATAAATGTGAAAAAAAATACTTTATCTTACTAGCAATCAGGAAGAATCAAACTGAAGTAACAATAAGCCACCACTTCTCACTCGTCAGATCCACAGAAATTTTAATTGTTGACAGAAATGTGCATTTACACATTCTGAATCACTTTTTACGTCTATCTTAAAAAAAAGGATGTCTCAGAGCAATCCTTTAATGAGTACAATGGTAAAGGAAGAAATTAGTTTGTATTGCAATTAGTCATACACAAACTACTATTTTAAAACTTTAGGTTCCCTTGGGATACATTTTGACAAGACTTTGACTTATGATGCTCTTTGTATTTCCCACATTGTAAGGCCCCTCTTAGCTCCAGAGAATTTTGCAACTACTTCCGGTCACTGGACAGTGTTTTTTGGTTGTCCTTTGTTCTGTAGTTTTTTACATCTTAATCCCAGTTAGTTAACATATAGTGATATAATAATTTCAGATGCAGTACATTGAAATTACAATATGCTTCTATACCACACCCCGTGCTCATTGTGACAAGTGCACTCCTTAATCCCCAACACCCATTTAACCCATTCCCCTCCTCCTCACAATTTTTTTTTTTTTAACTTCATTACCATTCTGACCCAGGACCACAGAGAAGTCCCAGGAACGCACTCCTGAGTGCCCTACTTGTGCAAGTTCTGGTCTCAAGTTCTGAACCCTGGCTAACTGTCCCTTTTTTAGATCTGTGATTTGTATGGCTGTCCACACCTGACTCTTCACCCAGTTTCTCAAGCCCTTCCTTTTTCTACTGAACTCCCCACTCCTCCACCGTTTTCTGGAATCTCTCAGCAGGTTGCTAGGGCCCAGGCCCTGGCTTAAAATTTACTGAAGGAAATAAATTAGATTCGGTGCTAATTGTGTCCTGGGGCTAATTTCACCAGCCTCCTTACAGTGGTGACGTGTGGAGAATGGATTAGGGGAACAGGTGAGAGAGGAGACGGGAATACAATGTGCCTAAAGAAAAGGCCAAGAAAGGAGGCAGTCAGCCCCATGAAGACTTGACCTGAGCTCACTGTGTGACAAGGAGAGGCACATTTGAAAACAAGAAGTGGAACAATGGGTTACAGGTGCTGTGATACAATCCCTGTAAGTACACACAGCGGGGTCCAAATCTGTTCTCCTTGCAAGGGGGACGGCAGGCCTGTACAAGCCAGGAAAGGCTTCGAGAGTGGAAGCCTTGAAGATGCTCGACCTTGAGACCATGCAATCATAGAGCCTTCCTGGAAAAGGGGGAGGACGAGGAAAAGTACAGGGGCTTGAAACTCACGACATTTTCAGTGAATTCCAAGTAATTTAATACGACCAGAGTAAGGGATTTAAGTATGAGGTTGGCAGCCGGATCACAGAAGGCCTGTTTGCCATTCTAGAGTCTGGAATTAATCCTGCAGGGCAGGGCAGCAGGGAGCTATGGAAGGGCTTGTAAGGAGGGACGTCATAGTTTGAATCTGAGGGCACAAAACATCTTGGGCAGCACTATGCGAGATGCTTTGGAATAAGGCAGGGGGCTCTTACGACCCAGGTGTCGGGCGATTAATTCTGTTAACCGTAATACCCTACTTGTCAGGCAATTTCACGGAGGTATTTGAGAAATAATGCTTTCCTTCCTCACTGATGTAAACACCCCTAACTTGAACGATAAAAAAAAAAGGGGGGTATCTTTTTTTTCTCTATACTCTATTGTGTAAACTTAGTTGTACACTCTAATTTAATAAATAGAGTGAGGCTGAATGGCCTTGGCATCAATCCCAGATACTAACAGTGAGAAAACAACAAAACCTAGAATGTAATATCTATCCATAAATCCATTTGTATGGTTAGGGTTATGGAGCCCTCGAAGAGTTATGATTTCCCTGGCAAAGTTTCAAAAAAACATACCTTTGAAAATTATTCAGAACAGTCATTTGGCATCCAACCATGCTGACAGAATGAAAAATACTGAGTAAACAGCCTACGTGTAATTCACCATTCTTTGAGGAGTAGAGAAAGGATGTTTTCTAAAGCTTCAGAATGACATGTTTTGTAAAATAAAATCATGGTCACGAAAAAAGCCACAAGAAAACTTCCCAACTCATTTAGAAGACGGGGTCAACCTGTTTTGTTTTGTTTTTTTAAGATAAATATATGTATTCTGTCATATAAAAGAATATCTGCAAGCCAGTATGTTCCCGGTGGTTATTTCTGCTCTCCATTCCCTTCTTTTTGTCCTCTGGTGTTTTCTAATTTTCTACAATGACTGCATTTCTTCCATAAGGAAAAACAAAAAAGCCTCAAATAGACTGATCATACAATCAGAATGACTTAGGCTGTCTCTCTCAGCTTTTAAATTCTAAATCAGCTTTCCGATTCTGAAAAAGATTACTGTAAACTGCTTCTGAGGTAGCCTTCTACTATGTTTTGAAAATAGGCAAATTTTCTCTCCTTGAGTTTTTAATGGTATTCAAAGGGCAAAATTTTGATTTTCAAAAATGCAAAACCTTCCCCTCAATTATTCATGCCGGTATTCATGTGGAGAATACTGACCTAGGATCCAAAACCATCATCTGAATTGAAAACACCAGTTGTGCATGTATATTATATTAGGCTCTATATGCAACTGTATAATGCTTTCGGCAGATATGCCTTCTGAATTAACTTCTTTAGCTAATATTAACACGACTGTGCTTCTATGTGTGGGCTGGCAAATGAATGGGGATAGAAACAAGTCTAGAATTTAAACTTTGTAGCATATAATCTACACACTGTATGTTCCACAGACAAAGATTCTCTGTGATGAAAATATAAACTTTTTCAAAACCACAGACCCGAAATAGGTATGAGAACATGAGATGGAATGCTAACCTCTGCTGTTTGATGCAACGCAGATATAAAATCTACAGTAAATTGAAACACCTGGATTCCAGAGTCCACTCTAGTACTTGTTCTCAAAACCCAGTTTTTCATATTCACAGGACACTCGTTTAAAAGCAGCTCCACCTGAAATCATAGTCAGCAAATATTTCAGAAGAAATATGACACACTCATCTCTTAGGGTTAAAGAAAATGGTCTGTCAAATAACCGTGGTGTAAAGTATTTCTCCATCCCTTAACACTTATGAAGGGGCTTGCAAAGAGAGATGCGTAAATAAGGATTTATCTGAAATTAAGTGCACTGGATCTTCCCCAACACTACAAGAATTTAGATCATTCAAAGGAAGAGTTGGATGGACTGTTTATAATTTATACAGATCTTTTCAGGTCCTCTGAAACATAGTAACTTTCTTACTAGTTGAGATTTGTACCACCTTTCACAAAAACTCCCTCCCCAATCTCACAGGGGAGCACAATTTCCGAAACGTACGCAGCCAGAGAGTATATGTTTTACGAAATTTTTACACCAATCATTTTTCCCTCCCGTGTCTCCCAAGCGATGGAGCTCTTGTGCTTCCCCTACCCTAAACTCTGAGGGAAAGCCATCGTCACCGGCCCTCCTGGCCAATCCCCCGTTTCTGCTTTCAGAGCTCAAAAGAATCCATCTGGCTAAGAACTGTCAGACTGAGAGGACAAAAGACCAACCAGGACTGGCCAGAATTTGTAGCTGGGAGGNACACACACACACACACACTCTCTCTCTCTCTCTCTCTCTCTCCTGGCTCTTAATGTTAGTGGATGTCAGAACTATAGACTTTTTGGTGAGGTGCCAGATTTTGTTGAGTCTAGCCCTGGGGGACGGGATAATTGGAACCAGGCAAGGACTTAGGGCCTTGGCTTATTAAGGTTGGTTTTCAGGCCCGAGAAGATGGGCCTGAAGCTTCTCCAAATAAGTTATATTGGATCACCCTTGTCTATCTCTACCTATTCGCCAACCATATTAGTCTAGTCTTGCCTATTAGGCACAACTATCCATTAATCTGTTCTTTTCTACACTTTTCATTCAATAAACATTTACTGGTGCTGTGTGCCAGATATAGACACAATAATGTGTAAGGCAGAGCCCCTGACTGCACAAGCTTGTCAAGGAGAAGGAACAGACAGATCTGGAACTAGATTAACACAACTAAGTGCTAAAGGTTACGGCCAAGTGTGTATAGGTGTATCAGGTCATAAGGGAAAAGACCTTGACTTCTCTACCCCATGTGCTTCTCTGGTCCAATTACCTGCTCAGCCCCTGAAGCTGTTACTTACTGGTCTTCCCTTCACAAACCCCTGCCACTATGTCCTCTGGAACATACAATTAGACTCCTCTGTTGTGACTAGATTTCCCAGTATCTTTTACTTTGCTGCAAGTTCCCTTCCTGCATCTTAGCCCCAACTAAAACCTAGCCTTCTCATAAATGATGCCACTTTCCTCAAAAGCTTATCCAAGGTGTCTCATCTTTCTCCCACCTTCCCTAACTCACAGGGTAAGAAAAATGTCAGCACGGCCTCCCACTCCCCACTTTACTGCTTGATCATTTACGTCATCACTCAACTACCTCTTTTTCGAAATGCACACATTTGCTTTATACCATCCTTTCTCAACCAAAGCCATGGGCATATTTCAACCTAGCACGCTTTGACACCAAGCTGAGCTGTATTCATTCACATTTTCACCCATGTTTCAACAGCAGCCTTCACCCTAGATGAACTAAACAACTATGTTCGACGACATGCAGTTAACAACTATTTTTGCCAGAGAGCCTGAAGAGGAAAGTCAAGGAAGACAACAAAACGCAGAGTACTTGTTCTACAATGCACAGAGCGAGCCTGTTTCTTGTGGAAAATGTGGATAATATTAGTACCTACCTCATAGAGTAATTGAGGATTAACTGAAAGGATGTATGTAAAGAACTAAGAATACGGTCAGACATGCAGCAGATGTTAACAATTACTAACAGTCTGTCCTCCAAACTACATTACAAAGCCTGAGTAAACACATTAAACCATTCTAATGTCCAATCTAATTTAATTCTTTAAGCTACTTCAGCATACTCAACACAGACTTGTATTAGTTAATGCTGTAACAATCCTTTTAAGAGGATATAAATATGGGCGTGTATGGCTCAAAGTAAGGTGATTTTTCTCCTTGCTGCTCTCCTGCTATTACCCTCATATCAGCCAACTTATGGCTTATTTTTGACACTTCACCATCTTTTTAAAGCGATTTTAAAACTACTTTTTAACCTTTCTTAACACTTCTCATCTCTCAACACTTTCTTCCCCTTTGGACTCTGTGATAGCACTCTTTGATTGGCTTTCCTCTCTGGCCATCTCTTTTCCATTGCCAAGACAGGCTCTCCTTCCTCTGGCTGCCTCATGAATTCTAGTATTCTTGTTTAACGTCCGTCCCTATTTTTCACAGCTTCTCAAAAGTCTTTCCAACATGCTGTGCTACCTTTCTACCCTTATCATCTCTGCTGAGGACTACTGCAACACTCCAAACGGGACCCCAGCTCCTAGTTTCTCCCAATTCCAGTATATTCCTCGTGCTGCCACAAGAATGATTATTTTTAATGTCAAGTGTTTGTGAAAAGATCTCCATTATTGCCTATTTCCTGCAAGAGAAACCCTAAAACCTCAGCATACCACACAGGGCCCATTATTTTATCCTCGGCCAACCCTTCCATCTCATTTCATCTTGTCCCACCTACTCCCCCTGAACTCCAACTGCATGGGAATATTCCTCATTGTTTGTATTACAACATGCCCTCTTGCAAATCTCTGCCCTTCCACACTTTCTCTTCCTCAAAAGCCGGTTTTCCCAGTTCCCAGCCACTTCCTCATCCAGCTTCTTTCTCTACAACATTTACATTTATTTACCGTATCTATTCCCCCAGCAAAATAAAAGTATCTCTCAAGTATAGAGAAATGGGAGTCTCTTTGGCTCCCAGAATCAAATGCTCCACAAAAGTGTAATGACTGAACTGTGAGCAATCAACAACGTTAAGATGATTTCTTTTTAAGAGCTTCGGTTTTAGAATTTCTCCTTAGGTGGAAGTGAGTGAAAGGAAAAACATGCAAATGACCCCTTCAAACTCAAATCTCAAGGAAAACAGGGAAGAGCCAGAAGCAGACCCGTAAAGACAAGGAGTGCAGAATATTCAAAATCTGGAACTTCAAGGTTGTTGGGCCATGGCAGTGGATACACAGACAGGACTTTAGCACCGCCCTCTTTAGAAATCCTTCAATGGTGATCAAAGATAAAGCCTCACCCTTAATCCGCACAGGGGCTCTCCTTAATAAATTTGCCTCAATCTATTTACAGCCTCACCTCCCACTACGCCTTACTTTCTGAACTTGAGCCACACAGGCCTCCTTTCCCACTCCAGTTTTTCCTCAAGCAAATTTGCCAGTAATGTTCTTTCATATAGCTTCCTACCTCAAACAAGTTCACTCTGTGCTTTCAGTATCAGCCCAAGGATGAAGTTCTCCCCACTATATGGTAACAGAGTAAGAGTCCATTATATCACATTATATTTGGAAGATAACACAGTATAATGTTATGAAAACGGACTATGGGGTCCTTGAGCATATTTAAACTCTTTTGGCCTGCTTTCCTTGACTATAAAATTGAGATACAGTAGTACTTAGTGCTTCATAAGACTGTTGAAGAGATTAAAGGGGATCATGCACGTAAAGCACTTGGAACTGTATTGAGATAAGAGCCCAATACAAGTCGGTAATTACCTGTACTTCATTCGACGTCCCCCTCCCCACCCCCAACAATTCCGCTGCTCCTCTGGCCGAGGAACCGCATCAGCCTGATTCGTTTCTATATTCTTAGCCTCGGCACAGGGCTCTGACCACAGCAGACATTCGTGATAGGATTTTAAACACTAAACTGGCAAAGCCACGTGGCCTACTTTTGCCTTTTTCTAGCTGAAACGCTGTGAATTCTTCACTCCACCTGTGCTTCGTCTGCCCTCACGAAAAACGCAGTACCTACTCGGACGAGGTTTTGCACTAACGAAGGGGAGGCATCCACCAAAGCACCTGGCACATCTTCAAATACTGTACCAACGGTACTTGTTTATTACTAATCAAGCGGAGGTCCGCGTCTTCCCTCCCCTCCGGCACATCTCGTCCCGGCCCCACCCTCCCCCAGCCCACACCCTTACTGCGCCCTTGGCCCCCGGTCCCTCGGGACTTCAGGCGTGGGAGCCCCGGCCCCGCGCGGCTCCCTCCCGGCGCCCCGCGCCTTCCTTCCTTCCTCGCCCGGACGGACGCACTTCCGGCGGATGTGGGGGGGGGCAACCCCGGAAACGGAAGTGAGCAGCGGGGCCGGCTGACGGTAACGGGGCTGAGAGGCTGTTCACTGGGCAAGTTCAAGATGGTGAGTGAGCCCCCGGGCGACCTGAGTTCCCGGCGGGTTCGGGACCCTGGCCCGGCAGGAACAGGCCGCCTCCGCCCAGCTCGTCCCGGGGTGGCGGCGGCGGCGGGAAGA
>NW_027532842.1:2246532-2257245 GCF_008692635.1 Crocuta crocuta | reverse complement strand
TGATCTGTCGAGTCACGGGGTTGGGGTTTCGTGGCTGTCGTCCGGGCTGGGCTCCGCGCGGCTCCCGCGAGTGGCGCTTCGGCTTCATCCCCTTCCCTGGGTTCTTTTCTCTCGGTCTGCGCCCTCTCATCCCCAAGCCCCCTGCACGACCCGGCCCCTCTCCTAGTTGGCGCCGAGCTGGCACCTCCGAGAGTGCAGCCTGGGATGCGGCGCTGCAGACCACCCTTCTCGAGAGGGGCGAAGCTTGGGGTCCTAGAGCCCTCGAACTACCCACCCACCCCTGACCTCGGAACTGCCTTGCGCACCAACCCACAGCGAAAAGTCTCCTTTTTCTCTCTTACGTTTACAGACAGCTTGTAGTATGCCAGAAGTCGGAGGGGGAAAGAATCAAGGCAGTTGTTCTCCCTATGTCTTGTTTGTGCATCCCCCCCTTCCCCCTTCTCTTATTACTTAAAAGTAGTGGTGCTTGGGAAAGAGTCCTGAATCGCCAAGGCCCCTGACTCTGATACTCGGCCATCTAGATCTAGAAAGCGTCTGTTGGTAACATTGTTGATTATTGTGGAGATGTTTTATAAACACTCTGAGGTGTAACTGGTGATACTTTTCATGGATGTGTGTTTCTCCTCTGCTTTAGTAGAAACATCGGGTACCAGTCCCGGTGTTGTACAGAAAGAAATTGGGGAAAAAGATAATAATAGAACGCAGGGATCGGAATTCTCCTTTTCTTTGTGCAAAGCAGAAACTTTTGTTTTTCTAATGTTACTTTATAAGAAAGCAACCTGGGAGGAGGAGAGTGTTCCTGGTGGGAAAGTACCAGGAGATGCGTTTCGAAAGGCACAGCCCTGCAACTCTAGTCCTGGAAAGAGTTCAGGTACCTAAAAGGATAAGTAAACGGGGCCAGAGAAGTTGTATGCCTTGGTCATAGTCATATAGTAGGTTAGAGACAGTCCACACTAAATAGATTCCAGGTTCGTTCCTGGTCAACCTTGACTTGTGTGTTGGGGAGCCTGTTGTGTAGGTCCTTGAGTTCCAGGATAAGGATATTGGACTTTATTTTCCAGATAAAACATTGGTGAATCGATGAAAAGTTTTTTAACAGCTTGGTGGGGAAGATGATACGTTTTAGGAAAACCTTGAGGTGCAGAACTGGAAAATGGAAGCGACTAGAGATAGCAAGACCCAGTAGAGTGCTGTTAAAGTTATCCAGGGGTGAGATCTTGAACTAGGGCAGCAGATTGAAGAAACCCTGGCCAGGATAAAGTACCTGACCAAATAAAATACACAGATAAACAGTCAGCCTAAAACGCTGGTTTCTCAGAATAGTTTCTCCTACAGTAGTGTAAGGCTGCATCCCAGATTACCTGTAGCTGTTTTACATTTTTCTGCAGATTTACAGGGATATATAACTTTTTTGTTTTCCCTGTTGTAGCATTTATGGCATTTTATTTGCTTGTTTGATTTATCTTAGACTAAACCCTGGGGAAGGTATTCATGTCAGCATCCACCAGCATACCTGCTGCATAGTTTAATAAATATTTGGTGATTAAATGTTTTATACTGTAGATGTGTAGGGTGATAATACACCAGAACCAAATGCACTGTGAGTCTCTGTTTTTGTTTGGTTTTGTTTACATTGTGCCCATTAGATTTATTTTTCATAGGGAGTACCCTCTTACAGAAACCAAATGCTTTCTGAGTGTCCCTTTCTTTAGCTTCTGTGACCACATTCTTCTAGCTATTCTATTCATTCTTAATCCCATTTCCTTGTTCTTCCTTAAGGAACAGTATTCTCCAGGATTCTGTCCTTAGCTTTAACTCATTCTGTGCTAATCATCCCAACTCTTTCCAGTGGAAGTGATGCTGATCATGCCAGAACTTTCAGAGGCTCTCTCAATTTCAGAATAAAACCTGAATTTCTTGGCATGTTCCAGCCTTTTTGTTTTTTCATTTGGCCAGCTTTTCTTTACCTCTGCCTCACTGAGACATGTAGTTAGCTGTCATCTCAGACTACTTGTAGCTTATTCATTTATAGCTCTTTCTCTTACCTGTTTCCTTTTTCCGGGAATGCCTTTCAATATGACAGTATTCAGAGAGCAACTCAGGAATCCTTCCTACTCCCAAATTTGATATTATTTAGTATATCATGTATAATCACCCTGCCATAATGCTTAGGCTCATCGTAATTGTCTGGGCTGTGGGCTCTTTGAGAGCAGAGTCTTTATTTTTTTCTGTCTAGTGCATAAACAGGGTTTTTACATAGTTGTTCAGTGTGAGTTTTAAGAACTTTTTTGTATTTAATGAAGTTTTTATTTGTGTTGTAGAATGCCAGAGGACTTGGATCCCAGCTAAAGGACAGTATTCCAGTTACTGAACTTTCAGCAAGTGGACCTTTTGAAAGTCATGATCTTCTTCGAAAAGGGTATATGGGGAAGGAGGGGAGTTGTGACTTTGACATTGTTATAATTCTTTTTCACAGTATTCTTTAAATATTTTGAGAGGCCATAAATACATATTTAATTTGGGACATAGTAACAGGGACATAATAACAGGAGTGGGCTCCCAGGTTAGAGCATCCTTCTAGGAGCTGTCACCCAGTAGCATGCTTTGGTAGGATTCTCCTTTTTGCTACTGCTAACTTGGAAAGCCATTGTCTCCTTATCTTATGATCTAACGGGGTAATAATCTGGGAGACACTGCATTGACTCTGGACTAGGCTGCCTGGGTTTGGATCCTGGCTCTGCTCTTTATTAGAAGAATGACTTCGGGCAGGTTACTTAAGTGCTCTATTTCTCAGTCTTTATCTGTGAAATAGGGCTGTTAATAGTATACATCTTATTTTGAGGAATAAATGAGTAAATACATGAAAAATAGAACAGCACCTGACATTAATAAGCTCTCACAAGTGTTAGCTGTTGTTATTTTTCTTTTCTGCTCTCAGCACACAGTTGGACCCTTGATTTCTTCCATGTTTCTGTATGTTTAGGTCTCAATTTCTGGTACTTTTTGGCAGGTTACTTTTCTGCTTAATCGAAGAAGTAGCATCTACTCTCTATAGACATCTGTGTTTTGAATTTTATATGTAACTTTAAAGTATTTAGGTCTTACTAGCGTAGAATGTTGTTCTAATGCTGGTGTCTAAGGACAGATGTCGTGCCTCATTATTGTCTTTCCATTTATTTCATAGTGAAAGATGCAGCTTATAGTCTTTGGAATTAGAGATATAATTTGGTTTCTGGTATAGTATAATCAAAGCCGTGAGCTAGTCAGTAACCAAGTTCTGATGATTTATTATTTATTTATTTTCACATAAAATGCTCCTTTTTCTTCCCAGCTAGACTGTAAGATGGCTGTGAACAGAACCATTTTCAAATTCTACTTCTGGGATAACATTCTCTACAAAGACAATATTCCATAAATGACTGTTGTGGGATTTCTATGGTTCTTTCAGCTTTCAAACCCTGTTTTGGCAGTAAGGATAGTTACCTTTGTATGACTAGAATGGTGAGGACCAGTGGTCTGGTTCTAGCAGTGTGTGACCTTATACAGCAGGTGTTCAGTAAATGTGAAACATATTCAACATGTGCTTAATAAAGATACATTAAAGAGTGAATATGTATGAGACATAAACAGAAGAGGTGTAGATATTTTATATAGTACAGGAAGCATGTCATCAAATAATAATAGTTTTAAACATTATTAAATTTTTTCTAGATAATAGGGCATCATTTAAACATTGTTTTTTGAAGGGCTCTCCCTAGTAAATTGACCCCCAGTATCTATAATTGGTATGTTTTAAAACAGTTGTCGTTGACTTTTTTCTCTTAACATTATATATCCATTATGTTATAATTCATAGTTATGTGAGTTTTAACACATGTATCAATTCCTGTAACCACTGTCACAGTCAGGATACAGACGTGTCATTGTCCCCAGAGCTCCCCTGTGGCATTCTCTTGTAGATAAACATATTCATAGGTGCAATTTTAAGTTTTAGGTATTGAATGATTTATAATCTACCTTTTAAATGTTTATTTTCAGTCTTCCTTGTGTGAGAAATGAACTTTTGCCTAGTCATCCTCTTGAATTATCAGAAAAAAATGTAAGTATGTTACTTATGTTTTTACTTTTATTCTCTAGTAGAATAGTTTTAGTAATACTTAACATGGTTTCATTTATTAAGACAATTTTGATGTTGAGCATTTGACCACGAAGAATATGAGGACTTCTTATCAGTGTCCTTGTAGAGTAGGCTTTGAATTATCATTATAATGCTCCATTAAAGCTCCTTTTCTTCATATTTTTTCTGTTGTCTTTTTTATGGACTTTTTTTTTGTTTTGTTTTTAATTTTTAATTTTAACTAGGCTCTGCTCCCAGCATGGGGCTTGAACTTATGACCCTGAGATTAAGAGTCACATACCCTGCCAGCGGAGCCACATGTCTCTTTATGGACATTTCTGAAAGCCAGTCCACCTCTCCGTTCCTCTATAATATTCCTCATTTGATGATACTGTTTTCTTTTACATTTTTCCCCTGCCATTTTTGCTGTTGATTTCCAAATCCATATTTCAAGCCTCGACCTCTTTCTCAAGCCCTGCATCTCCCAAGTTACTGAGGGACATGTCCTCTTGTGAGGTATAGTAGGCAAACAGATGAATGATCCCTGTTGTTGAGGGGCTGAAAATTTAATGGAGGACAAGCAGTGGATACGGGCTTTATAAAATGCTGTAGAGGACCAAGATGGAGCAGCTTCTTGTGCATAGGGCTAGTGGGGAAGGCTTTAGAGAGCAGACATTTGAAAAGGTTTAGATCAGTATTAACCAGGTTAATAGATAGAGAAGGGTCACTCCCAGAGAGGGTATCGCCTGTACATATGTTCTGAAGACCACTTAAAGGGTTTCTAAGTATAAGTTCAGAACAAGAATAAAGAGGTGTCTTGCTACTTCAGAAAGATGGGGTGCAATCTTGTTATTAATAAGATGGGGCCCACTCAGGTCAAGGGAGGTTACAGTCTCACTTTCCTAAGTATTATTTGGAATGTTGTTCACTTTTGAGCAGTACATGTTAAGAGACAAATCTGAGTAAGACGGGCCCCAAAGAAGAGTTTAAAAATTACATTGTTGTTTTGAGACTCAGCTAATATCTGCCACCTCTCTATAGTCTCCTTAATCACTTAGCCAGGTAATGGGAGTCGCTCGAAATTTTCTGGCACTTACTTTCTGTTTAAGTCCTTTAGCACAGGTTATGTAATTGAACTATATAGGTTTAAATTCTTGGCACCATACTTAGCAGTTAAGTGAACTTGGGCAAGTTCCTTAATTTCTCTTTAAGTCTTCATTTCCTCGTCTGTAAAATGGAGTTACATACCTTGGCATATGCTGCCTTAAAGTAGCCCTCCATGATTGGGAGTGCTAGTAATGATAGTGATGGAAGATGACCGTCATTATACCAGTGGTTCTGAACTAGGGATGATCTTGCCTCCTCCAGGGGACATTTGACAAGGTCTGTTTGTCACAAAAGAAAAAGGGTCTTTGGTACTGGCATTGATTGGATAGAGGCCAGGGAGGCTGCTAAACATCTTACAATGTACAGGACAGTCTCCATGCACCACAATAAATCATGTAGCCCAAGATGTCAAGGGTTGAGAAGTCCCGATCTATATGTAATGTCTTCCCAACTAGATTATATAACCTCCTCCATGGTGGACTGCTTTGCTGTAAGTTGCCACAGAGCCTAATTCTAATTTTGCATGTGGTTGTTAATAATTAAGTATATGTTGACTGATAATTGAAGTTTGACATCATATTACAAAGTTGGGTATATTCATCAAAGTTTATAAAATTGAATTTTTTACGTAAAGCTGTATTTACTTAATTTAGTATTTAATGGAAACCTGTCAGTGAGACTTTCAGATTATATGCCCATAATGAAACATTGCATGTTTTCTCTAAGGACCATGTGTTAAAATTTTGCACTCAAGCTGCAGTAATTAAAAACCGAATATCCTTCAGACTTCATGTATATGGCCCCAGGTTGTGTCTCACTGGGCACTAATCTCTCAGTAGCTATTTGATCAAAATTACTTCCCCCTCACTGCCCCCCGCCATGACCTAAAATCTTATCAAGAGAGTGTAGTGTAATAAAAAATTATCACAGAGGTCACTTTGCCTTACTATAATTGCCTTAACTTACACAGACCTGTGTCGTGGTCTATCTGCACATCATATCCACTACTCTTAAGGGCCATTTTAGGAAGCTGTATGATTAGAATCCGTGGTCAAGTTGATTTCATTTTGCCTGAAGTACGTTAAATTGTAGTCAAAGTTTTTTAGAAGTAATATCAGTGTTTAGTAAAAGTATGACTCCAGGAAAAAAATTGCTTATTAGCACCCAGTGCCACCTGGACAGACTTTAGAATTTTGGGTCCTTACCCCCCAAGGAGTATGTCACTCCAAAGAATGCAGTTTAAACAATGTAGCCTCATTACTCGGATGGTGTAATGGGTCTGATTATTTCTTTCGTGAAATCCTTTGACTTCTATACTTTCATACTTAGAAATTCACTATTTTTTTTACTTGTACATAACGGTTTATGGATCTCAGATTATTATACCCTTCTTTGTTTTACCAGTCTTGTAATTCTAATCAAAAACACTGAAATGTTTCGTAAATGTATTTTTGCAACGTGAAAAACATTCTTTAACTTCTCAGTTTTGTGAATCCAAATTTTAGGGGTAATTTTACATTGGTGAAGTACCGTGTATCTGCATGCTGGATAAAACAGAGACCTACATATTCTAAAATTTATTGAGGAAATTGATAAAAGTACTTTGTGTTTATTTCAGTTATGGATATTAAAATGTTTTACCTAAGGGTTGCATTCTCCATGTATTGATGTTTTGAAAGCAGAATGTTGAATGTAACATTTAAAATTACATTGCTGTCCTTTGTAGTTCCAGCTCAACCAAGATAAAATGAATTTTTCCACACTGAGAAACATCCAGGGTCTGTTTGCTCCACTCAAATTACAGATGGAATTCAAGGCAGTGCAGCAGGTGAGTTTGTGGACGTCAGGACACCTTCCACACGGGTGTTGCGATGGATTGGAAGGACTCTCCTCCAGTAGTAGCCCTATAAACCTTACCTTCTCTTCTCTACCGCCTGTTCTGCTTTGTCCCCTTTTGGGGTATGACCCTGATTCCTACTTTATACAGAGAAACAAAGACGTTAAGTGGAAGACTTCAAATTAAGAGCTTAGTGCCAAAACTTACCTGCATCTGCTTTCATGTTTTTCTTTTTGGAGGGTTATGTTGAAATGGAAATGCCTCTGGGAGCATCCACGGGGTGGGATGTAGCAGGCAGGACACCTGCTGCCCGGGAATAAGCTCTTCAGAAAAGTCCTTCCAGGTGTAAGAACTGTCCTCGACCTGTGCCCTAGGTTCTGGGCTCTCGCGCTCCGTCAGAGAAATCCCTTTCCGTGGATCCTTTCTCCACCTGATGTCTTCATCCTCTCCATCTACTTGCTCAGACTCATCAGCAGTGTTTATGTGCATTCCAACCTTTTTTGTCTTTTAAAACAAACCAAAAATTGTATCCGTCCCTTTATAGCAACTTCTCTCTCACTGAATGTGCTTTTGCCGGGTCAGTGTCGTAGAGGTGCTTCTATTTGCTCTGTGTGTGTCTTTACCTCTTGTTCACTGCACCCACTGTTTCCTGGCTTCCATCACCAGTGAAGCTTCTCCTGAGCAGCGGCGACGTCCGTATGCCCTTGTGGCGCGTGATACCAGTGACTCCTTCCTTCTTCCCTCGGCTTTTAGGACACCGCACTTTCCTGATATCCTTCCTCTCTGAATTGCGTTCTCCAGTATTTCTGCGGAGGTTCCTTTTGCTTTTTTCTGCGTCTTGAAATACCAGGTTTGTTAGTTCCCGTCTCTAGTTCTCTTCTTATCTTATTATTTCCTACTTATTCCTGTGACTTTAGGTATCATCTATATGGTGATGACTCCCAAGTTTTAATTCTCACGAGCTGTAAACCCATAGGCTTCCCACTTGTAAGTCCCACGGGCACTTCCCATTTGTCATGTGTAAGTACAGAAGAGCGCCTTACCTGCACACACCTTGTAGCACGTAGGAGTGGGTTGCTGCCTTGGTTATCTCAACCAGCACCTCGTCCCCGCCCCCCACCCCACCTCCCACCATCCAGTCAGTCGCAGTCCTCACTGTTGCTGCTGCATTGGTTTTGATCCCCTACTGTGCTTCGACACCCACCGCTGCTGCCCTCCAGTCCGTGGTACGTGCTGTAGCCACCGTAATTTTTGTAAGATACACATTAGATCATGGCTCTCCCTCCCTTTGCCCTCAGAATAAAACTCTGACTTGAATGTGGCTGTGGTCCTGAACTCGCCTCTCCTAGTTCTCCAGCCTCCTTCGTAGCCTCCTGGAACTACTTGCCATGTCCTAATTTTTCTCTCTCGCCTTTTGGCTTTTGCATGTGTTCTTCCTGCTGTGTCTTTTTCAGCAAATTCAATCAGTGCCATCGACTGTGTTGGCCAAATCATCCTGGAAGCTGTTTTAGAGCTTTTCTCCAAGGATCAAGCTCTGAAAGAGCATGTGTAGCTCTATCAGTAACGTGGATGTGAATCTTGGCTCCACTGTCTACTACTCTTAAGAACTTATATGAGTTGGAGACCTTTCTGAGCTGTAGATCATTTGTTTTTAATGCGAAACGGAGTTAACAGTAACAACACTGTCGGGCTCTTAGGGTAACTCTGAAGATTAAATGTAACATATGTTTGGCACAGAATTGTTAGTTTCCCTTTTATTTTCCTACTACTCAGATTCCAGCTACATATTGCTCATATTTTGGGCCTAAACTTTTAATCCCATTTAATCCCCAANGCCTTTTCCCCTCATCCCTGTGCTGTGCTGTGGCAGTCTTGGATATCACGATCTGTAACAGCCGCCTGCTCATCACTGCTTGGGGTGTTTTCTCAGGACTGTCTGGTCAGACTACGTACAGGCCCTGTACGTTCTGATTTAACTTACAAGCTCCATTTTTGTCTCTTCCTCTATCTTCCCTACTTTCCTTTAAAAAACAAAAATGAAGAAAAACTTACACACACACACACACACACACACACACACGCCTATTTTTTTCCGTAGGTTTGTGAACTGAGAGAAATTTTTTCATCCTAAATTCTATAAGCCATTAGTAATTAAAAATATTTTTAGTCTGGTTATATTTTCTTGTGGAAGATCTTAACAATGCCCTTAGATTTCAGAGTCATGATTACTTTAAAATATTATAGTCATTGATCATCATTTTTGGTATTCTTTTGTCAATATCCAGAATAATCTTACAAATAACAGAGAACACAAAAGTTGAAAATTTGGTTTGCTTATATAAGTTTATCAAATACCAAGTATGTGCCAGTGACTCTACTATATACATACTTACACCACATCGTTCAGCGAGTTTGAAAGGAAGGTGGCAGGGGCGCCTGGGTGGCTTAGTCGGTTAAAGAAATAAATAAAAAATAATAAATAAATAAAAATAAAAAAAAATTGAAAGGAAGGTGGCAGGGGCGCCTGGGTGGCTTAGTCGGTTAAAGAAATAAATAAAAAATAATAAATAAATAAAAATAAAAAAAAATTGAAAGGAAGGTGGCATTAGCCTGTTTCACAGATGAGGAAACCAAGGGTGAGACAGATCAGGTCCTAATACAAAGCCATAGTATCGGTAAGGACAAAAACAGTTTGAATCCAGAGATCTCTGGCTCTACAGCCCATGCTTTCTCTGCTATACTTACAAACCGGGATGCGATATATAATACTATACTTGAAGGGGCCCTGGGTGACTCAGTCGGTTAAGCATTCGACTCTTGATTTCGGGTCAGGTCATGATTTCGTGGTTTGTGAGTTCAAGCCCTGTGTCAGGCTCTGTGCTGTAGCTTGGGATTCTCACTCTCCCTCTCTCCCTGTCCTTCTTCTGCTCTCTCTCTCTCTCAAAATAAATCAATAAACGATTTTTGAAAAAGTTAAAAAAAATACAATACTTGAAAAAGGTAGATGCTGCAATTTCAGAATGGTATTCTGGTATTTATTTGTTTTGTTTTAAATTTCATTTATTTATTTTGAGAGAGAGAGTGACAAAGGGAGGGAGAGAGAATCCCAAACAGGCTCTGCACTGCCAGCACGGAGCCCGATGCGGGGCTTGAACTCATGAACCGTGAGACTGACCTGATCCAAAATCCAGAGCTGAATGCTTAAATGACTCAGCCATTCTGGTGCTGAGTGCTGGGTTTCTTAAAGGCCCCACAAGTGACTTTGATCTTCCTTTCTGGTGACCAGTACTGTTTTAATGGGCTGTAACTTGCAGTGTGAAACAACATACAAAGTGAAGCCATCAGTTTACTAAGTAGAGTAATGCTCTTACTGAGTTGGAATTTGATCATCCCACCTTTACTTGGAACTAAGTTATGGCGATAGGCTCTGGGATTTTTGCATGTCATCACGTGTGTGCTGTGGTTTTCTTGGGACAGAGGCAAAGGCCCAAAATATGTGCAAATCTGATGGAATTATTGTTAATAAAAACTCTAATTTTTAGGGTCTTTACATATTTTGAGTAAAGTTTTGAGGAATTAAAAAAAATTGGTTTGGGTCTAAGATATGAATTGTTGCCCCTCCCCTCCCCCCACCCCCACTTTTTAAACTGTC
>NW_027532842.1:2129968-2245366 GCF_008692635.1 Crocuta crocuta | reverse complement strand
ACCCCCACTGGTTAAACTGTCTAGTTTTGTGAATTTTACAGATAAAGAATGAAGAGCAAGAAGTTAGATTATTTATTGTTTTTCCCCCCTTTGGTTTTCTCTTATCTTGCCCTTTCATATTTTTCCTAAAGGTTCAGCGTCTTCCATTTCTTCCAAGCTCAAACCTTTCACTGGATATTTTGAGGGGTAATGATGAGACTATTGGATTTGAAGATATTCTTAATGGTAAGTGTCATTCAGTACCTTTTATGGAGCGCTGATAACGTACAGGCAGCAGTAGCCCGCAAAGCCGCAGCACCCTCATCCGTATGGAGCTCACAGCTCCTTGGATTCACTTGGGTTTATTCCTTGCACTAAGACAAAATTTAATGGTAATAACTGTTCTTTAGCTGGTTTTAAAGGTGAAAGTTACTTGTGGAGTTCCAGGGTGATAGCTCTTATCAGTGAACTAAAGTCTTTTATTCCATGCGCTGCAGATACAGCCTGATGTGTGAGTCTCATATAGTATTGTTAGGGTAGCTTAAACAAGGATTCTTGTTGCAGTATTTAAAATATTTGTGGAGGGCGCCTGGGTGGCTTACTTGGTTAAGCATCCGACTTTCGCTTAGGTCATGATCTCGCGGTTCGTGGGTTCGAGCCCCGCGTCAGGCTCTGTGCTGACTGCCAGCTCAGAGCCTGGAGCCTGTTTCAGAGTCTGTGACTCCCTCTCTCTCTGACCCTCCCCTGCTCACGCTGTCTCTCTCTCTCTCCTAGAAATAAATAAAACATTAAAAAAAAATCTAGAAAAAATAAGAAAAGTTTTCTTTAAAACTTGCCTCCCACCCCCAAAGAATTTTTTTGCTACTATAGGTGGTGAATGGGAAAGAAGAAACTGTCATTTTTAACAAAATCCCTTGGGGATAATGTTATTATGTATGAGATAAGTGATTTTCAAGGAAGAACAATACATGCAGCATCCTGTGGTTTTTCTGGTTCTGAGGAAGACAAGTATAATTCTGTCTAGTGCTGCTTCTGCTCGTTTTGCCTCTGGTTCAGGAGAAACAGAAAAACCCAACAGGATTAAATTATATTAGTTTTGCTTGGCTGCTGATGTCCGGTAAGGAAATGCTATGGGTACAGCAGAAGTCTAGGGAGCCTGCCCTTTGAGAATCTTTCCTGAGGGAACTTTCTGAATGCAGGAAAACCTGGTATTCCTAAGCTTTTTACATTGAACTTATACCTCATTTTAAATTAGCAAGGTGATAGTTCATGTCTGCGTATTTTTATCTTTAAATTAGTTATAAGAAGGGCCACTGTCGTGGCTTAGTCGGTTAAGCGTCCGACTTTCGCTTAGGTCATGATCTCACGGTTCGTGGGTTCGAGCCCCGCGTCGGGCTCTGTGCTGACTGCCAGCTCAGAGCCTGGAGCCTGTTTCAGAGTCTGTGACTCCCTCTCTCTCTGACCCTCCCCTGCTCACGCTGTCTCTCTCTCTCTCTCTCTCTCTCTCTCTCTCCTAGAAATAAATTTTAAAAAATCTAATTAAATTAGTTATAAGAACATGTTCACTTAAAAATCACCTGCTGTAATTTTGTGTCAAGAAAGTGAGAGATGCTTGTTAAGCATTTACTCAGTTAAATATTTATTATGTGTCAGGCACTGGGTTAGGCTCTGAATATACAATGGTAAAAAAATAAACTGCTTTCTCTGAGGAGGGGAGGTAAATGTTAAACAGATTAACACAGACATAGAATTACAAATTATGATCAATTCTAGGAATAAAAAGGGATGGGGTGTAGTCTGTTGTTGAATAGGAGAGAGGCACTTTTGGGAACATGACGCATAACTTGATTCCTAAAAGACGTACGGAATAGTCGATGAGGCAGAGGGAAGACTGTTTCAGGCAGCAGAAGCAGTGCGCGCAGGGCCTGTAGCCCGAGAGGAGAGCTGAGGCGCTCTGAACGGAGTAAGCCGTCCGGTCTGCAAGCCGGCACGGTGGCCTGCGGGGCTTCCTGGGTCCTGGCAGAAGACAAGCCTCCTGGAGACAACAGTTGATTACGAGGAGCAGTAGGGGTAGCTGCAGTGCCAGCCTTCTGGCGCTTCCCTGAGCGCCAGCTCCCACAGAGCAGCGGGAAGAGGGCCGGGCCACGCTGCGTGTACATACGGCGTGTTTTGTTTCAGGTAGAGGAGCCCCAGGTAAGGGCGCAGGCCTTCCTGTTCTGTGCTGCAGAGGAGACACCGTCTTTGTCTTCCGAGGCTGTTCACTGTGGAAACAGCTGTGGAAGGAGAGGCTGGAACGAAGGCAGGCGGTGTGCCCAGGACTTAGGGAAGCGTGAGAGACCCAGAGGGAGTTGTCTCCCGACACGCAGAGGAGTGTGTTAAGGGGACCCACGTGGCGGGAGGGTTTTGAGTTTCGTGTTGGAAGTGCTGAAGTTTCACTTGCTCATCAGGGAGGTGGTTGGCCAAGAAAAATCTGCACGTTTTACAGGGAACGGAAGGGAAGATGAGGCGGGCAATAGTAAAGTCAAACAGGACTTCAGTGCTGGAAGGGGACTTGTGTGTACTCTAGTTCCCTCCCTTACGGTGGCTGAACCCCTGATGGAGAGGCGCAGTCCTCCCTCGCGGCCCCACAGCAGGCTGGCAGCAGAGCAGGCGCCGGAGCCGCAGGCCGTCGCCTGGCTCACGTGCTGTGCTGTTTCCCGGTGGGAGTGACTGACTTAATATAAAGTCAGAGCGTAAAGCAGTTGAACACGAAGTTGTCCTTATACAAATTAATGTATTCTTCATTTAACAATTTAAAACATCACAGCTGAAACTCAAGTCCTCCATGATTACCCATTTCTCTTTTGTTCTTCATTTACTTGCTATTTTTATTTAGTGTATTCCCTTCCAGACTTTTTTCTGTATGTCTTCATACAAATATACATAATACTTACAATACATACAATACTTAGCATTGCTTATGTGTGTTTGTTCTTTAAACAGAACAGATCTACTGTGTGTCTCTTACAGTATGCATGATACATCAGTGCATTCATTGATGGATGTTTATCTTTTTTCGCTTATTAACATGACAGCGTGCTATAGGCAAACATCTTTGCCTATCCTTTGTAGTCATGTGCAGGCATTGTTTTAGAAGTTTGGATTTTGAATGCCTGTTACATACAGCAGTTCCCTCTGGTATTAATAATTACAGCCGGCAGGGTCAGTTGTTGTTAAGGCCGCTTTGTGGTGTGATGAGTGCAGAGAGTATATAGATGATGGAACTATGTGACGCCGTCATCTCTAGTCTCTCAGGAGATGCAGCGAGGAAGCATCCAGATCTGTAATCATCATTTTAATGTGGGGAGTTATTTATTTTTACAAACTTGACTTCACAGTTTAGTTCGTTGGGTTTTTTTTTATCCTGTTTGTGGAGTAGGGAACAGAAATGGGAAAAGGCTTGGTTTTTTTGAAACTTACTGTTAGTATTAATTTTAAAAGCTCCTTTAGGTGTATCATACAGTTAAAGTAAGTCTTTTGTCTGACTCATCTCTAAAAATGAGTGAAGATTTTAAAGACTTTCTTGGTCTAGAATTCTGATTTATGTTTGTGTGTGTAAGAGAATACAAAACAATAGAAATAAAACGTTTCTGCAAACTAGATTAGGAGACTGCTCAATCCCTTAATTAGAGGTTGCTTCTGGGAAGCCTCTGGGAAACTTCAGAGCTTTGAAAAAGGAGAAGGTTTTCAATCTGTTGTTGTTTTGTTTTGTTTTTGTGTTTTACGATCAACTGTATTGAGGTCTAATTGACATACAGTAGAATGCTCTCATCGAAGTGTGCATCCCTGCCCTGTAAGTGTCTCCCAGTCAAGATACAGAATGTTGATCCCCCAGAAAGTTTGTTTGGTCCCTTTGCAGTCAGTCCCTCACCTTGGGCCCCAGGCAACCCCTGGTCTGTTTCTTTCACGGTAGTTTCTCCTGTTCTAGATTTTCATGTGAGTGGAATCATTGAATTTATCTTTTTTTTTGAGAATGTTTAATATGTTTGTTTTTGTTTGTTTTCAGACCCGTCACAAAGTGAACTAATGGGAGAACCACACTTGATGGTGGAATACAAACTGGGTTTACTGTAATCTGTTGTGCTGTTCGTGAAAGTAGAGGGGCTGCATCGTGTTTACAGTCATCTTTTTACTGTAATTTGATGTACACAACATTAAAGTACTGACACGTGAGAATTCTTGCCTAAATAGTATCTGTGATCATTTGAAATGATTTGGGTCTTTGGGTTATTGCCGTGTGACAGTGGAAAGCACTAAAGGGAGGTGATTTTAAAACTCCCAATTTATATGAAAACAACCTTCTATATCTTTATAAAATTGTTGCTAATGAGTATTTTAAAACTGTCTACATGTCTACAGTGAAGCCTATTGTTGGGTATTCTGTAAATTTAGTTTTGAAATCATTATCAGCGGTTGAGTCTGCAGCCTTCACAGTAATGTCTTTCAGAATAAACATCTGTAATTGATTTTAGTGGCAACCACTTCAAATTAAGTACAGAACAAGGTATTTATATTTTACCTTGTTTCAGTATAGCTCATTAATATTCAGAAGAAAAATATTGGCTGTGTTAATGCTATTTTAGAATTATAGCTCTTCTTTGATTCTTTGAGGTTGAAAAGTAAGTTCAAAGGTTTTGATTTTGTTTTTGTCTTTAAAGTGAAAAGGTGAATAATGCAACCAGGATATGTTGATTGAACTGTTGGTACTGCATAGGTTTATGTATCACAAGATGCTTAAATTGAAAAATAATTAGCATGTTCAAATACACACGCACTATGTATCCATGAACACATCCCATAATAATTTATTTAAAAATAAACCTTCGCTTTGGTTGTTCTTCCTTATGAGATATTCTTTATGAACCTGGTATACAAAAATTAAAGAATTTTAGATTTAATTAGTAAATGGGTCATATTTCACTTATAAAAAGTATATTTTGATAACAAAAGTGTACTGAACAAAGATGATTTAAAACTTCTAATTTATATTGAAATCATAGTCTTTCTGTGTCATAAAAAAAGTTCTTACTGAACATTGTAAAACTGCTTACAGTTTTGCTGTAAGGGAGTTTGCTCCCTGCAACCCTAAATCATTTGGTTCAATATGTCAATTAGTGTCAGGAATGACAAACCTTGAAGTAAACCATATGACACATTTTTTAAAATTGTTCTTGGGCGCCTGGGTGGCTTAGTTCAGTGTCTGACTTCAGCTCAGGTCATGATCTCACGGTTCATGAGTTCGAGCCCCACATTGGGCTGGCTGCTGTCAACATGAAACCCACTTTATATCCTCTGTCCCCTCTCACCCTATCCTCCCCTGCTTGTGTGCTCTGTCTCAAAAGTAATAAATAAACATTTAAAAAAAACCCATCTCTAAAATTGCTCCTGACTATTGAGATTAGGTTTAGAAACACCTTTGCCACTTAAGTTATGAGGAAATACAGAAATAATGAAGGTTTACTAAGTGTTTCTAGATATATTCTCTTTCAACTAAGAAAATGGGAAATTTCTTCTGTACCAGAATTCTAGGAACAACAGAATTCCTTCCTGACCAGTAGAGGGTACTATGAAATTAATGAGAATAGTTTAAATGGAAAGCTGATGCTTAAAACAAATAGGAATACTTTCTGAAGGTCTTTTTGCTGGTCTCTCTCTCCTTTTCCTCTCTTGCCTTCTTTGTAAATACCAGTGATCCTGATTGCTGGATGCACGAAAAATCACCTGGGAATCTTGTGAAGGAATTTTGGTATTGGGTCTGAATCTCAGAAATTCCAGTAGGATCAGAATGGATCCTAGGAAGTGTACTTGTGAAAAACTCTTCAGGCTTGAGAACCTTGGATTTGTATGCTTGCTTTCCTCTATGCTCGCTTTTGCTTTTGTATTCGCATTAGTCCTTAGCATCGGTTAATTTTTCTGGCATACCTCACTGCTGAAAAGCTTGCCGTTTCTTAATTCCTGCAATCTATACTATGTGCTTGGAGGTGAATTATTTGGGTTCCTTCATTAAGTGTCCATTGCAGGGCTGAGTTCCTTGTCTAGGTGTCCAACTCTAATTAGGCATTTTTTCCTTCAGAGGCTGTGACTTAACTGAAGAATTATTTTAGTATTTTCCTTGTCCCTGTTTTGCTTGTGAACTACCTTTGGGTTCAAGAGGAACTTCATAGGTTGGTGGCTAATTGAAATTCATTTTATCAACATCGAAATGATAAAATTCACAGTAAAAGGTGGAAACATACCTAACGAGGTGCAATTTAATTCGTTATTAAGCCTTTCAGTATATATGAGGATAAAGGCATTTGTGGGTTTTACTGTCTGGAAGTGTTGGGGAGGTTGGCATAAAAGTAAGCACTATTTGGCATACACGCATGGTGGCCCTTTCGCTAAACACACCTCCTCACTCCTACCCGCTGTACAAAATATAGCTGGTAGTGTACCGGCTTTCGTTAATCTTGCCCTTTGCAGTGTTACCCTCTTTCAGGAGTACACACAGCCAGTGTCTAACCCAGTGCTCGCCTGAATCTCGTTACTCCTTTAAATGCAGACATTCAAGAACGTAAAAGATGATCTGAACAAGTAGATGGTGAAATTTTGAAGAACAGACTGTCTTGTGTATCATCTTCCACTGAAATTTACAATTGGTTAAGTTTGTTTTTTTATCAGAAACCTAAAATCTATATATTAACTAAATTTTGACTTGCTAAAATCAAGTCATGATGTCAAAACTGAAATTTAGATTCCTTCATGTACAGTGAATGTTTAAGACCGTATATTTTTTGTTTTATTATAGATCCTTCTATTAAAGAATAAGAATATACTGTTAGTTTTTGAATTGAATTTCAGCAGGTTTTTTTCTGATTGAAAATGTTTAATATGTTTTTTTTCCTGTGTTTTATTTTTATTTGAGAGAGAGGGAGACAGAGAGCACAAGCAGGGGAGGGGCGGAGAGACAGACACAGTATCTGAAGCAGGCTCCAGGCTCTGAGCTGTCGTCAGCACAGAGCCCAGTGAAGGACTCGAACTCACGAGCAGCTGAAGTCGCACACTTAACCGACCGAGCCACCCAGGCGCCCCCCTTTGAAAGATGAGTCAAGTTTAGAAAATTCAGAGTTTGCTTCCAGGTCTCTAATTTATTTCTGGAGCCAGTAGACATGCTTTGCCAGCTGTACTTTGTCTTTTTGCTTCTCTTTAGTGTCTTGAACTACTGGAGATAGGGAAAAGCTATGCTGTCATCTCTGGGACAAGATAGACGTCACAGAGGGTATGGCTTTGGGTCAGTGAAGGAGCGGGCGAAATTCTGCTTCAACTTCACCTAGGCTGCTCTGCTTTTGGAGAGATGGACTGATTTTAACCCAAGACTTGGACCACTCTTTTTATTTGTTTTCTGTATTATACAGAGATCTTAGAAAACATAAATTACATTTTCACCAACTTTTTATTTTGAAAACTTTCAATCTTAGAGAAAGACTGAACAAACAATACAAAGAACACCTTGCGTAACCTTCATGTAGATTCGCCAGTTACCAGATTGCCTTATTTTCTCCTGTGTAGATTCAGGAGAAATGTTTTTGGCAAGAAGTCTATCAAGGTTGTGCTGTGTGCTTCCTCACTACCTTCCACCAGGAGCCTCAAAATGTTAGTTGCCTCTTTTATTGGTGATTGCTTGGTTAATAGGTGATGGCTGCCAGAGCTCTCATTGTAAAAGTACTGTTTTCCTTTTGTAATGAATAATCTGAAGTAGTAATTGGAGACCTCATATATGTCTTGTGCCCCAAGAACCTTTCACCCAGAGGTTTTAGCATCCATTAAAAATCTTTGCCTCAGTTCTTTATAACATGAGTTTTGGGGACAGGGGAAGGCAGAAAAATTGCGTTATTATTTGGTCTACATTTATTGACTGGCTTTTTTTTTTTTAAAGCCAGTTTGCCCCTCATTTCTCTTTCTAAGGTATCCTTATGGACTCAGATCCTTAAGGTTTTGTAATCCATTTCTGTCATTACTCTTTGACGCCCCAAACCTAACCATTCTAATGAATACATAGACCTTTAATTTGAAAAGAAAATTCCATAAGGGCTCAAGTACTGGATTTAAGTTTTAGCATCCCTAATTTAATGTTATTTCACAGAGTTTGCAGTACTTTAGGTATCAGAGTTATAATCATAGTTATAGAAGTTATGACCAAAGAAATGTGCTAGAGGTGAGATACTGCCAAACTTAATACTACTCATGTTTTGCCTGATCACATGAGAAAGCCACGAGATCGAGCAAGACCATGGTCTTGCTCTATTATGTGCTATGGCTTCCAAGGAGGCTGTATCTTAGAAAAATTTGAGAAGACAAAAGGAACTGATAAGGCCCAAGAAGTTGTGTATTGTTCTTTTTAAACTTTTTCTTGAAAACTTCAAACATCCAAAGGTAGATAGAAAAAGACCATACAATCTCATGTTCCTATCATCTAGCTTCCATACTATACTCATGGCCAATTTTATTTCATCGCCATTTTTTAATCCACTTTTCCCCTCAATAGTTTTTGAAAGGAATTTCAGACCTCAATTCCATACTGAAATATTTCACTATATAAAGCTAACCGTAACCAGAGTATTATACCTAAGTGAACAGTAATTCCTTATAATTCAATGTCCAGTCAGTATTCAAATTTCTGATGGTCCAATAAATGTTATAATTTTCTTTTTTTGCAGCTGTTTTGTTTGAATCAGGATCCAAGTAACTCACACTGTGATTGGTTTTTGTGGCCGTTGTCTCTTGATTAATGGTTTCTACCTCCATCTCTTTCTCTTTTCTTTTCCTTGCTATTGGTTAGAGACCAAGTTCTGTAGAATTTCTCACGGTCTAGATTTTGTTGTTTGTATCCTCGTGACACAGTTTCACATGTTCTTCTCACCTCTGCGTTTCCTCAAAATTGCTAGTTGAATCCACAGATTTGCTCACACTCAGGCTCATTATTTTGGAAAGCTCGCCAGTAGCTGGTGTGTTCCATAAAAGGACAGCTGATGCCTAAGTTGATGCCAAGTGGGCTCTCATTTTGTCTTATTGGTGGCCACCAATGCCCAGTGCATGTCCTCATTTATTAGGGGCTGCAAAATTCTAAATCTGTCATTCCCTCTTCACTTTCTTAGCCAGAATACTCCCTTCGAACAAAATTTACTATGATTTGGTTACCCAAGAGTAGAGTTGATATAGAAAAGACAGGGAAAATATGCGCTTTTTACTTTGTTTTCAGCCATTTTCAAAATAAGGTGATATTTTGTTTTTTTAAACATGCTATAACAGGGTTTAGCTGTGGGGAAAGATAGGCAAGGCTAGCTTTCTCCCACCTTACCCTTTATTTCACCTTCTACTTTGTGGAATTCATTTGTCTTACTACTCTGGCTGTCTGGCATCCAATCTCACTTTCTGAACGTTCTGAATTCTTGAGGCAAATCACCTTTCCTGCATGGCCTGTTTCCTTGGGGGAAGATCACGCATACTGCCTCTCTGGAATTCTGTAAAGGTATGCCTCTCTGCTCCTGGTGCCTTGCGGGGCAGGTGTGTGACCCGAGTCAGCCAATCAAACCTCTTGCCTGGACTCGGACTCCAAAGAACAACGGTGTGAGGAAGACCCTGAGGTGACACATTGCTGGCAGAGTGATGCTCTTTGGTGCTGCGTCATTATTGCTGTGTCGCTGCCCTGGTTCATCTCCGGAGCTCTACTGGCTCCCTATTATTGAAGCTGATATAGAAAATGTTAAGGTTTGGGGCACCTGGGTGGCTTAGTCGGTTAAGCATCCGACTTCCGCTTAGGTCATGATCTCGCGGTTCGTGGGTTCGAGCCCCGCGTCGGGCTCTGTGCTGGCTGCCAGCTCAGAGCCTGGAGACTGTTTCAGAGTCTGTCACTCCCTCTCTCTCTGACCCTCCCCTGCTCACGCTGTCTCTCTCTCTCTCCTAGAAATAAATAAAACATTAAAAAAAAATTGTTAAGGCTCAGAGCCTGGAGACTGTTTCAGAGTCTGTCACTCCCTCTCTCTCTGACCCTCCCCTGCTCACGCTGTCTCTCTCTCTCTCCTAGAAATAAATAAAACATTAAAAAAAAATGTTAAGGTTCAGAGCCGATGGCCAAGAAAGAATTCTTGAGATGTCTTTGGTGCAAAAAGGTGGTTTTATTAAAGCATGGGGACAGGATCCGTGGGCAGAAAGAGCGGCACTGCGGTTGTGAAGAGTGACTGATTATTTACCTTCAGGTGGGGAGGAGGTTAGGGACAGCACAAGTCTCCAAGGTATTTTGGAAACAAGATTTCCAGGATCCTGAGGGGGCTAGTGATTGCCAGGAAAAGACGATTTATTACTCTTCAGTAGAAACTCAGTCATGATAACCCTTCAGATGTATATCAGGGGGCCATATGCTTGGAGGATGATTGCTTACATTTGGAGGATACAGACAAAGGAAGTTTCCGAAGGAATTTTTATGTGTTAAAGTAGACTTAACAGGAGGTTGGGAAACTAAGATTGCCCTTTGCCCCCAGCAAAGTGTCACCATTGAGGCAGCTGAGCTCCTAGAGGGACGTCACTCTGCGGGTTCAAGGACTTGGCAATGGGCTGTAATAGTAAGGACATTTAAATTTTTTTCTTTTGCCTTTGTTTCCCACATCGCTGTCATTCCAGTAAATACAGTGTGCTTAAGATGATGAACGGAGTACTTTTGTTGCTTCCGGCCAGGATCTCTGAACGCTGTGGGAACACCGTCAGCTCGTGGGAGTTGTGGGGAATGCATCCCCAGAGAACTGTGGGAAGCAGGGGTTGGCTATGTGACAGAGAGGTTAGGCAATGAATCTAGGTAGGAAATCTAGCTGTCTTCCTGGGGTTCTCTGGTCACATGAGATCATATGCCCAATTCCTGGCAACGTTCTGGGCAAGCAGAATGTGAAAAAGTCAGGAGGGTGGAGTGGCTGCTTCTGGCTGTTAATGGAAAGTTTAAAGTAGGTAAATACCAAGTTCAAATCCACAAACCAACCTATAGAAGCCTAAAGAATGCAATTTCTTATAGGCCTAGTACTTTAGCAAAAACCAGTCAGGCTCTAGAATTAGCACAGCTGTTGAAGTCACTACCCTCCCGGATCTAATGTATGAAATTCAGAGTAATGATTAGAGCCCTGAGAATTAAGTGGGGGTGTGATTAAGGAAGGAAGCAATTTCTTCACTTAGGCCGAGGGTGTTCCTTTCTTCAGACATTTTCACCTGAGGGGGTCAGTTTCCCAGAGAAAACCAATAACTAACTGTCTTGCCACTCTGCTCTAGTCCCAAACCCAGAGCTAGTGTTAAGAGCCTAGCATGCCCTCTGGAGGCCAAATCCAAAGACATCTAGCATGGAGGAAGAATTTGGGACTGCTAGATTTTATAGCACCAAGAATTTCAGGAACATGCAAAAGAATAGATTTTGAATGTGCTTTTCGAATGTTAGTATGATCCCCTCATACAAGATAATTCTAGATACATTTAACTCAAGAAGATGGATGTGGTTTTAAATGTTTGCAAAGTTGCATCTAACACGGGCCCACACTAGATGAGGCTGAGATTCCGGGGGTCGTTGGTATTGTGCAGAGCAGAGCTCTGAAACTGTTTCGAGCATCTGGCTCCTGGGAGGGCTTTTAAAAACAGACTGTGGGGCCCCACCGCTAGAGTTTGTGATTCTGCAGGTTCGAGTTGAAGCCTGAGAATTTGCATTTCTAGCAAATTCTGCGGTGATGGTGATGCTGCTCGTCCAGGGACCACACTCAGCACAATAGGTGTAGAAGGAGGATGTCAGATTCTTTTCAGAGACAGGAGCTTTGGAAGGTTTGGTTTTCTTGGATGAGTCTGTTCACTGTCCACCTAACTGGCTTTCCCAAGATAAGCTAGGTAACTATACCTTTACCAAGGGCCTCAGACATACATTAGTGCTGGCTTCAAAACTTCAATATAGGCTTTTAATTTCAGGTTATTGAAGTATAGTCTACATAAAATTGATGGATATCCTTGCCTTGTTCCCAATCTTATGGGACAAGCATCCAGCCTTTTTACTGTTATGTATTGTGTTAGCTGTGTGGTTTTGCATGTGGTGTGTGTGTGTGTGTGTGTGTGTGTTTCTTTGGTAGATGCCCTTTATCAGCTTGATTCTAGTTTCTTGAGAATTTTTATCATGAATAGAATTTTGAATTAGTTAAAAATTTTTTTGCGCCTATTGAGATAGTCATGTGTTTTTCCCCCCTTTTAATCTGTTAGTATAGGGCTTTAGATAGTTTTCAGATGTTGAGCCAGACTTGTATTCTCTCAATAAATTCCACTTAGACAGATGTATTATTGTTTTCATATATTGCTTGATCTGTTAATATTTTGTTGACTTTTTTGTTTATGTTCATGATAAATATTAGCCTGTAGTGTTTAAATGTGTCTCTGTAAATGCAGTTTGACCAAAAACGTAGTATATGCAGTCAGCCGGTACCCAAATGCCAAGCCATTTCCGGGCTTTCTACGTACTTCCTTGTTCCTTGCTCTTTTTTCTGTACAAGCTTCCTGCCTTCTGCCCCGGTTTGCCATTCTCCAGATGGAGACCTATTTTTGTGACGCGTTAAGTAAAGTGTGTCACTTAACTTGTCTTCTTTATTTAACAGTAGTTCACTTTTTGTGTACAGACAGTTCCCACTTTGGGGTGTTAGAGTTTGGAGTTTTTTGACTTTATGACGGTGCGAAAGGGATACACATTCAGTAGAAACTGCTCTTGGAACTGGACCTTTGCCCTTTGCCTAGGCTGTGATACACAGTAGGATCGTCGCGCGATGCTGGGCATGGCAGCTCCCAGGTAGCCATGCAAGCGTGAGAGTAGACAAGCAACACCCGGACACCCTGACAACCGTCTGTTTTCCATTTTCAGTACAGTGCCCAGTACGTCTGTGAGGTCTTCAGCACTTTAGTACAACACAGGCATTTTGTCAGAGGGTTTCGGCCAACTCTAGGCTAATACAAGAGCTCTGAGAACAGTTAAAAGTGGGCTGGGCTAAGTAAGCTGTGGTGTTTGTTAGGATTTTCGACTTAGGAAAATGATGGCTTTCTCGGGATATGACTCAAGGAAGAACTGTAATTCCTTGGTCGGGTTTTGCATCAGGATAATGCTGACCTCATAAAATGACTTGGGAAGTGGTCCTTGCTTCTGTCTTCTGGAAACACTTGTGTAGAGTTGATTTACTTGTTCCTTAAATATTTGGCAAGGAAACCAGTTGGGCTAGGTCCCGTCTTGATCATACTCTAGCTATATATCATCCCCGAGAAAGCCGTCCCTAAGTAACCATCTGAAGCCATGTAGGTCCAGAAACTTACTGCTGTCAGCGCAACCAGAGTCAGTCTGGCTCCCGGGACTATCTTGAGCTAATCAAACGAGACTGCTTTTTCAAGCCCCCGCTGAGTCAGGAGCTGTACCGAGAGTTACACATTTACATTATTTTATGCATTCTGTCATTTAAACTGCCACTATTTACAGTGAGGGACATAGCTCTCCAGTAACCACGATATGTGTGTGTTCTCTGTCTAGAGCAGGGCTTCTGCAAAGTACTGCCAGACTCAGCTGGCTGCTTGGCATGCTTGTTGGAGTACAGCTGTGCACATTCATTAACCGTCTATGGCTGCTCTGTGCTACAATGGCAGGTATGTGATTGTGACCGGCTGTATAGCCCACAAAGCCTAAAATACTGATTCTCTGGCCACTGACAGGAGTTTGCTGATGCCTCATCGAAAGCAGTGATTCTCAACCCTGGCCACGTACTGGAGTCACCTGGATAACATTTGAAAAGATACTAATAATGTCCGCCCTCCCCTCCTAGAAATTCCAGTATAGTTGGCCTGGAGATCAGAAGCGTTAAAAGCCCCCTGGGTGATTCTCCATGGCAGCTAAGACTGAAAACCACTGGCCCATGAAAAGGCTTATTTGTATTTATTTTACTTCCCGTCCCACATTGATTATTCTAATGTGCATTTAGAATAGGGCTGAGAAGAACTCATTTGGGCAGTAGTTTCCAGATCTGGATGTGTATCGGTCACCTGGGAAGTTTTAAAAATAGATTTAAAAAAATTCCTTGGGTGGTTCTGATATGCAGGTATTTCATTAAAAGGGAACTGAACCTAGGATACCCTGTTCTTATTAGCAGGATTTTTTGGACACTGGATGAGTAACCAGATGGTTATTTGGTGAGTGTCGGGGTAGAGAGGAGGGGTTTCTTGAGACTGTGCAATGCAGGCTGTAAATGATGCCATTGAATAGTCCAGCTTCATAGAAATAGCCACTCTCTCATATTTCTAGTAGAAATACCCATTTCTACTAGATCTGGTTAATCTAGCTGCCCTTGTACAGTGTGGATAAAAAGGAACATGTTTTTCCTCTTTGTTCCCTTCATGTGGACCCCGCAGAGACAAATCACCCCACCAATATTCTTTCTTCAGATAATCAGAGAACAAGGTCATATTATGGAAGATTAAGTGGTAGCACTTTGTCCCCTCATTTCTGTCTTGACTGTATAACCCCATCAGCTTGTGTGTTTTTCTGGTCTCTTCCCCATCACATGTACTAATTGTATATTAGGATAGCTACTTTAGAGAGGGCTAAACTCCTTCATGCTGCTTTTACCCTGGGCCATCTCAGTCCAGGGCCCTCATATACTTACTGCATCTCAAATAGCTTTTGCTCAAAGATGAAACCATCTGTTCCTCTCTTAACTGTATGAAACAATACTGTTTGTGCTCTTCAGTTTAGATGAGAAGTGTAAAAGCATGGAAGGTTGAGCTGAAAGGGACTTTGGAGGCCATTATGTTGAGCTGAAAGGGACTTTGGAGGCCATTATGTCTAGCCATTAAAAAGGGCGATACTGCAGGCAGTGTAGGTGGGTACAGGTAGCGCTGATGTGTTGTGTTGGGAGGTACTTCATAGTCTACCTTGTACCAGTATTGATGCAGGGTTTACTATCTGTAACACAGACACCTTAGCTGTGAAGGATCTGAGAAACGCCAAGTCCATCTGTGTGTAACGCTGCTGCTTGGAGGCAGCTGAGTGACCGTGGTCAGGTCTCTCTGCGACTTACCTTCCTTGACTGTAATGAGGAACATGAATATCTACTCTGCAGGGTTATTAAGGGAGTGTACACCAAGTTGATATAGATCACTTTATATACCGTAAAGTTCTTTTTGGTTTGGGAAAAGTATTGAACAGGAAGAAAAACAAAGATTAATCATGGAAATCACTCAGTTCTCATGTGGGCTTCTGGTCCAGAAGGCATTAGGTAGACTTAAAAGGAATGGCCTTGTAAATAAAAATTTCTAGTATTTTACACTGAGGCTATTTGCTAGGGCAATCGTTGATTACCCTGCAGGAAGAAGCTGTAAGCAGTGATGTCAAATGGACAGCTGTGTTCCAGAGATTACAAAGAAGTTAATCATCTAGTTGTACTTCAAGGCATTTGTGTTATTACATATCGTAACTTAGAAAATCAGAGATATTGGGGCGCTGGGTGGCTTAATCCATTAAATGTCTGACTTCGGCTCAGGTCATGATCTCACAGTTTGTGGGTTTGAGCCCCCTGTCGGGCTATGTGCTGACAGCTCAGTGCCTGGAGCCTGCTTTGGATTCTGTGTCTGCCTCTCTCCCCCCTCCCCCGCTCGGCCTCTGTCTGTCTGTCCGTCTTTCTCAGTAATAAACATTAAAAAAGACAAAGAAATTGAGAGATATTGAAGGACCAGTGAAAATACCATAAACCAATTTAAAAAGTGCTAGCATATTTTTAAAATTGATTTGCAAGGCTGGCTTAATGACTGTGGCATGATAACAGTGTCTACTTAAATATGTAGCTTTAAATTATTTCTACAAGGAAAAACAGAATTTTGTATGTAGTTCAGCAAACATTTATTGAGGCTATAATGAGAATCAGAGTGTCCCTGTCCCCAGGATGCTCATTGTCAAGTAAGGAAAACAAATGTTATGAGACCATGGAAGATGCTAGTGCCCTGCAGGGGTGGGGGCAGCATAGGAGTAGGGATGAAATGTCAAGAAGGCTACACAGAGGAAACAAGGTTTTGGCTGACACTAGAACGTTCCGATGTCCCATGGGAGGAAGGGCAAATGGAACAGTGTATAGAAAGATAGGAGGCATAAGAGAATGTGTTTTCAGGGACTATGGTGGGTCTCAGGATAAGTTTAAGGCAGTAAGAAATGGATATCCCTTGATAAAAATAAGGAATGAATATTGGCTCTATAACATTACTTCGTGATTGGCTGCTTACTCAGTGTTCACATTTCTTTATAAACAATTTTATTTATAATATCTTTTCAAGTCACCCCTCTGTTAACTATATAAATATTATCATGCCTGTCACTGATGAAACATATTGGGAAAAGTGACAATATGTATCCTCTAAAGTGCTTCCATTTTAAGGTTTCTGCATCTATTAGAAACTTTCATGGTCAATAGACCTTGATGGCTCATAAAACAAAGCATTATCTAAGTAGAGGTATGATTGTACTAGAAGCATTTGAAGCTCCTGTCAATCATTATTTTCCTATCAGAGAATGATTCATCATGATTTTGAACAGTTATGCCTTCAAAATCTTTGTGAGGTCAGAAACCCATTTTGCAGATGAAGAAACTGAGGTATAGAATTCTCCTTGGTCCCAGGGTGAGAGGCTGGAGTATGTCAGGGAGATTATTGCTTTCGATTGTGTCAAGTTTCATCATCCCTTTATACTGTGAGGTTTCTGTATCTTTCCTAAATCCAGAAGTGGAAGTGTTTTGAGATTTGTTCTATCTATGGAAATCCATTGTATAATATTCATAAAGTGCTCAAAGTGCATGGTACTATAAGAAGCAAGAGCCAGGAGCTACTTCTCTCACTGTTCAGTTTAGAAGAAAGGGCATGTGGCATTGATTATTCATGAAGTATTGATTATGGAACTAGTTTCAGTTCCTCAGAAGTCAGAGTATGTATATAATGTGTGTGTCCAATTGTTTTTTTTTTTTTTTAAATCACAATCATCTGTCTGAGGTGTGTTCACTGGATTCCTCTTGTGAAAGAATTACATAGCCTCCCTCTTTCCAGCTGGTGCACTTGACAATGCTGCAAAAGCAAACAAGACATTTTGAAATTGTGATTACGGCAATACATAAATAAATAATCTGTATTCCAACTTCCCCCTGGTTATATGGCTTCCAATAAATTGTGCAAATTATATACAGGAGGAACACACTGGCATTTTGAGTCCAGCTGACTCGCTGGGCATAGAATCCTGAAAATAATAAAAAACCTACAGTTCTTTTTTCTTCCAGATCCCTAAAATGTCTACTCCGTAGTCCACAAAAAGTAGTTACAACTGTAGGTATGGCTGAAGTTCATGTTCAATATCTATAACTGAAGCTGGGACAAGAAGACATCTGGAATTTAAAAACCATGTAATTTTGGGGCACTTGGGGGACTCAGTCGGTTAAGTGTCTGACTCTTGGTTTAGGTTCAGGTCATGATCTCATGGTTTGTGAGTTCGAGCCCCACACTGGGCTCTGTGCTGACAGGTAGAGCCTGCTTGGGATTTCCTCTCTCCTTTTCTCTCTGCCCCTCCCCCAACTTGCACTGTCTCTACCTTTCTCAAATAAATAAACTTAAAAAAAATAAGAATGTAAGTTTATATTTAAAAATACTGAACAGTATAGGGTTAATAAATCTCAGAAGACCGTCTACATTTACATTAGAAGCATTATTAAAAGAATGACTATCTTTTATCTAGCTGCATATGTATTCACGAACAGATATGTATGCATATATGAAGAATAAAATGAAAATTACCCATTTTCTATCCCCTAATTCTTTTTTTTTTTTTCATGATATGGATGCACCATCTGTCATTTAATCATTCTCTTTTGGTCATTTAAAACATTTTCTTTTGTCTTAATGAACTTTATACCAGTTGACCTTTGAACACCCCATGCAGTTGGAAATGTGCATATAACTTTTGACTCCCTAAACACTTAACTACTAATAGTTTTAAGTCTGGGGGGTATGGGCTGAGTAAGGGAGGGCAAAGTACCTGGTCAACTACCATTGACCAGAAGCTTTACCAGTAACATAAAACAGTCTCTTAACACATATTTGGCATGTCATATGTATTATATGTTGTATATAATTTTAAAAATATTTTTTAAATGTTTGTTTATTTTTGAGAGAGAGAAAGAGACAGAGTGCAAGCAGAGAGAGGGGGACACAAAATCTGAAGCAGTCTCCAGGCTCTGAGCTGTCAGCACAGAGCCTGCTGTGGGACTTGAACCCATGAACCGTGAGATCATGACCTGAGCTAAAGTCAGACGCTTAACCAACTGAGCCACCCAGGCACCCCACATGTTGTATTTTTATAATAAAGCTAGAGAAAGGAAAATGTTATTAAAATCATAAGAGAAAATACATTATAGTACTGTATATGTAGAAAAAAACCCGCATGTAAGTGAATCTATGCAGTTCAGACCTGTGCTGTTCAGAGTCAACTGTAAATAAATTTTTGATATTACTGATCATTTCCTTTGGATATGCTTCTAAAAGGAATCACTGGGTCAAATACTATGAACTTTTTAAAAATGCTTTTGGGGGTGCCTGGGTGACTCAGTTGGTTAAGCGTCCAACTTCAGCTCAGGTCATGATCTCATGGTTCATGGGTTCAAGCCCCACGTCAGGCTCTGTGCTGACAGCTAGCTCAGAGCCTGGAGCCTGCTTCAGATTCTGTGTCTCCCTCTCTCTCTGACCCTCCCCTGCTCACACTGTCTCTCTCTCTCTCTCTCTCCCAGAAATAAAAAACATTTTTAAAAAATTTTAAAAAGCTTTTGATACACATTTATGAATTGCTTTCCAAAAGCGATAGTGCCAAATAACACTCCTGCCAGGAATGTATAAGATCGTCTCATCATTTACTATCTAGCACAGCATGTATTTTTAATTTTGCTAGTTCAACAGGTGGAGTCTCTTTTTAAAAAGATATCTAGTAAAAATAACTTTTCATCAGAATTACAGAAGAACTGTAAATACTAGTGTACTCTGTCTTCCACAGATCTAGAGATGAAAATTCAGCAGAGACAATATGTAATGAGGTCCTACTATGAATAAGACATAGGGTAGCCCTTCAAGAAGGTCACAGTCGTAGTAGAATGGGTAAAGCCCGTGCACATAGGTACTTTCCCCTTCCCTACTCACCACCCCGCCCCCCATGCTCAGGAGAAAGCAGAGATGCACTGTGCCCCCCCTTCTACTCACCCCTGCCACTGCACTGTGCTCTAGGCCATGTGGAATGGGCAAAGCCCAGCAAGGAAGGGGCAGTGGGCTCTCAGCTCAGTGTCTTGGCCCCATAGAATGTGTCTGCTCTCTTTGCTTGGGCATTTTGGCAACCACCTATCTACCACTAGGTAGATTATACTTTTTGTTAAAGGTGGGGGGAGAAATAAATATTTCTTTTGTGTATGACTCTGGTCTTTTCATTCTATGTACTATTCATAAATAGAATTTGGTACTTTGTATTTATTCAGATTTTTACATTAAGCAAGGGAGTCATTAAATAAGCCAACACTCTGGAAAGAGAACTCTTGATATTCAGTGCACACTATTTGCTCTTTTCATCAACTTAAGACCCCATATTAAAGTCTATTTTCTTATAGTAATCTTTGGTCTCCCAGGGGATATTATACTCTTGGAAATCGCAGTTGGATATGAATATATATGTGTGTATACACACACATATTCTTGGATGCTAATTTAATCAGTTCATATTTAAAGAGACAGGGGTTGGCTATTCAGAGTCTGACCCAAATTTCTTTCTCCTAGTTCTGGTCAGCCTTGTCATTGTCTCTTTCTTCTTAAGTCTCCGACATTACCGATAGATGTCCTCATGTCTAAAAGTTACTGAGAAAAGTACATTCTGGGGCAAAACGTTGTTCAAAAGAAAGCCACAGGCCCCACGTGGTGTCCGTTACCAGCTCATCAAACCTGGACTTAATATGTAACTCGGTTGCAGGTCCAGCCTGCCCCGTAGGCTAGTCTTCGCCGTCAGCCAGGAGTTTTCTGGTCAGCACGGGTGGGCCTGCCCCTGGCCCTCTCCACCCTCCAAAGGAGGGTGAGGTCATCCGCCTCATAAGGCCCCCTGCCCTTCTCCCTAAGGGATGGTGACTTTGCCCAAAATAATTATTTCTTCTCCTCTGCTAATAACTTCACGACCCACCCGTCTTCCTATGAAAACGTTCCAGTTAGCACAGTTCCTCAGAGCTCTGCTCTGCTTCTTAGATGGGAGGCCGCCGGGGTTGTGAATCAACGAGCAGAGCCAATTAGATGTGCAAAAGTCACCCAGTTGAATTTTTTTTTTAAACAACTTTAACAGCTCTATGTAATTTTACTGGTGAGGTTAGGGAATTCATTTAATCCAGCTACCTTCTGTTCAAAGGGTTAGAAATAAGTACCTACCTTAGACTGATGGCTGGAATTAGCAATAGCACAGCAGACAGCAGAAAGGTGAAGCCTGGGTACCAAGCAACAGTGGCTGAATAAATTCCATTAAAAGTAGAAACTGCAGTGACTCCACCAAGTGTTTCTAAGAAGGCAATGCAAGCAAACAGGGTACCTGTTTGGGGTCAGGGTGTGGAAGGAGAAAAAGAAATGGCTGAGTAACAAAACAATAAACAGAAAGAAAGGAGAAAACTCACTCACTGGAAAAAGCATACACAGGGCACTGCTTGGTGAATGAAAGCTATTTCCTCAAAATCCCCGAGAAGTCACTAACCCATTTTTGCAGATGAAGAAACTGAGGTCACGAGCTCTTTCCTTGGATTTGACGTGAGGGAAGGCGACAACACAATAGTTCTGATGTCAGTAGGGCAAAGGTGAAAAGCAACAGCAGCTGATGCATTTGAAATCCACAGTCTCCTGTCCCTGAGCTGCCACAGGCAGAGCCACAACTACGTAGCCCTGACGTTCAAGCGTGTTTCCCACTCTCAGTCCCCAAGCTGGGGACGTCTGTGACACGCCTCCTATGCGCAGGCGGCTCCCACCAGCAGAGGTCCCGCCCCAGGGGCCTTGTGAGTTAAAGCAGTCCTTCTTGTCTGCTTCTCAGATCTGGCAAAGGGGACAGCTGCAGACAGATGGCATCGACTTTCCGCAGCGTGCCTCGGGTCCCTCCCTCCAGAGCGCCAACAAATTCAGGAGCCACAAGCTTCCTTTCTGTGACTCTTCAAGTAACCCTCTGTGCTCCAGTTCAGCCATGGTTTGATTTTATGTGATTCTTTTCTGCCTTCCCTGCTTGAAACAGTCTCCACCCTGAGGTGGCTCGCAAGACTGAGGGAGTGCGGACGTCGCCGCTGCCCGGCGCGCTTGCCGCTCACCAGGGTTGTTCCAGAAGTGTGAGGTGGCTGTGGGGTCAGTCCGAGTTCATAACCTGAGAAAAGGGGGCACAAGTTCTACCGAGTTTTAGCTCTGCCCACGATCCAAGACCACATTGCCTGAGCAGCTAAACCTCTAAAAGATAGGCGGGTCATCTTGAAGTTCTTGTCTTCCTCTCTGTCAAATTTTGCATCACCAGACAGAAAATTTTGTCTTGTTTTCTACACTTCCTGACGTCCCCGATAGAGGTTCCTATGTGGTTTTGGCAGACTCTACCATTAAGCCATTGTGCTTGTTCCCTGGTCTGCCAAGTTGACTTTTCCATGATAAATTGTGATGCATTTTTCCTATAAACAATGCAAATCCTGTAAATAATTGTATTTGGTTGGACCGATAAGAAGGAAAAGGCAAGCATGAAGGTCGCCTTTCATAACTAGATTATGGCTTCCATGGTCTGTTTTAATTTTCCCCATGGTCTTGGTCTCGTAGACTGTGTGGTGTGTGCATTTTTATCTACTTAAACTTTTTACCCTGGTATACATATCCCTATACGTTGCTTCTGATTCTTCGCTCAATGACAGGTCACATGTTCATAAAACATAAACATATCTCCGAAGACTACTGTGTTTTCACGTATGTGTCTTCTTTTGACTAAAATGAAAGCTCTGTTCATGCCAAGTGCACATGTGCTCTGTTTACTGCTGTGTCCCAGGGCCTATCTGTCCCGGCACATGGTAGATGTCCTGGCACATGTATTTGTCAAATGAATGAATACGAGCTTCATTCAAGAGCCCAGTTATCAATCAGCAAGTAGCACACAGACCTGTTGCCTCCATGATTTATGATAAAACATGAAGTCCGTTTAGTTGGACGTTCTCCTACCTGTCTATGCTATTGTCGTCTTATATTTCTGATCCCTTGCTACCGCCAGGCACAGTGCCGTGGAAGACAGACTGGATGGTCCGAGTCCTATTATGCAATGACGGAGCTCGATTCTTGACAGAAAGTTGGTCAGGTGGTACATCTGTCTGGCACAGACAGCCATTCTGTTACAAAAGAGGGTTCGCTTGTTGCCTTACTTTCCAGAGCAGTTCAACTCGTTTCATAGTCACCAGAGATAAAAGGGATTAAGTAATCAGCCAATTGTTTAGTTTCTATACTTTTTCTTAATCCAGGAGATTTCGAAAGTCAAGTGTGTTTTTACGGTGTTCCAGGTAATCACAAGGAGCGTGCAGGTAGCGATGAGGCAAGACGTGGTCCAGCGTGGCCTTAGCCATGAGTTTCACAGCTGTGTGGAGCACAGAGATTCCAGAATAATCCCCCGAATCCAGTTTTCCCTCCTTTCTCATTCAAGATGATGGGGATGCTGAGAGACTCCTGGAAACCTCTGCACCACTTCCCTTCTCCTCTGATTACTTTAAAGTGCATAATATTTTTACAAAAATATCCCATTTTTAAACAAGTGATGCAGGACCAGAATATATTCAATGTGGAAATTCTGACATCACCAAAGGATTTCTTAGTCTTCAGTTAAGAATAATTATATTATCCTCAAACATTGGAATCACAATTCATGAAGTTACCACAATTCCGTGTGAAATTCCAAAAAGCAAAACATTTAAAAATGTCACTATATTTACCAGTATGAAATGACTTTTAAGTAGCCTTTGTAAATACATTACACTAAACATAAACAAAAACAACCCAAACACCCTGACAAGTCTGTTTTAGCTCCAGGTTGTGAAGCAGGTCCATTTTTCTTTTTCCCCTGACAGCTTTACTGAGGTATAATTCACATACCCGAAAACCCACCCCTTTCAATTGCACAGTTAACAGACCTGTGCAGCCATCACCCCAGAAGAAACTGTACCCATTAGCAATTGCTCCCTTTCTCCCCAGGCCTGGACAGGACTGACCTGATTTCTGTCTCAATGGGTTTGCCTTTTCTGAACGTTTCACATAAATGGAATCCTATTTATATGACAATGTGTGACCTTTTGTGTCTGGCTTTTTAGTGATTTCAAGGTTCATCCGTGGTGTAGCGGATATCATCAGTACTTTATTTTTATTGCCAAATAATATTCCATTGGGCCGATATACCACATCACGTCTATCCATTCATCGGTCACGGAAGCTTACGTTGGTCCAAGCTTTTTGGCTACTATAAATCACGCTGCTGTGAACACTTGTGTGCAGGATTTTATGTGGGCATATGTTTTCATTTCTATTGGGATTTCAGTTCCACTCTGTTTCTAGCAATGGAAGTGCTGAGTTCTAAGGGCACTTTATTCAACTTTCTGAGGAGCTACCAAACTGTCTTTGCAAAACGGGTGCATCATTTTATGTTTGTTCCCACCCGCAGTGTAGGAGAGGCCCAGGTTCTCCATATCCTCACCAACTCTCATTATGGTCTCTCTTTTTCACTTCAGCCAGTGGGTCTCATTGTGGTTTTGATTTGCGTTTCCCTGAAGGCTAATGATGTTGAGCATTTCTTCAGGTGCTTGTTGGCCATTTGTACACCTTTTTGGAGAGATGTCTCTTCAAACCTGTTGCCTATATAGTTGGGTTGTCTTTTCTTTTTTTAATCCAAGTGTGGTTAATATACAGTGTTATATTAATCCCAGGCATACACTACAGCGATCTAGTAGTTGCATACAGTACTCAGTGCCCATCCAGAGAAGCGTATTCTTAATCCCCCTTCCCTATTTCATCCATTCCCCTCCCCACCTCCCAAGTTCCTTATTAGACATATGATTCCTAATATATTCTCACATTCTATAGCCTGTCTTTTCACCCTGGATGGTGTCCTTGGAAGCACAAAAGCTCTTAATTTGGATAAAGTCTAACTTACCTATTTTTCTTTTGTTTTGGTGTCGTATTTAAGAAACCATTGCATAGCCCAAAGAAGCAGGTATATTTTTACATACTATAGTTACAGAATTTTTATATTCCTAAGTGGTTTTCCAGTCAGTCATCATTACCTAGTCTATAAACAGCTGTGTGCGTATACAGCAACATCTTATGGGTAGAAGAGAATCAAGAAATATATTTTTAAATGTACTGAATTAGCTGTCTTCTCCAGTGTTGACTAAACTGCCATAAATACAGTAGCCTACGTATGAATGGTCCATCAACAATTAATATGAATTAATCTGCACCAGGCTAAGACATGAAACAAAAGAAAGCTCCAAAATCTAACAATATTCATATGGCACAGATATGCCTAATATCTAACTGGTAACTAGTTCTAACTAGATATTTATTTATTTACTGTTCTTTTATATTGGTTATTCTCTGCCCTCCCACATCAACTGTTTGATCTCCTGCGTCCCTTTGTGTTTGGGAGGCTGATAGACTTCCTCTGATCGTATGACATGGATTTCCTTACTAGTCTGACTTTCTTTTGCACTTGGTCAATGAGATGAAGGTGGAGAGAAAGGTTGTGCTGTCTTGTCTCTGCTCCCTATTTGGGCCACCTTCTCTGGGTGCCTTCTCCACTGCCCACTCCATCATATTGGTTAGACTTCATTAAAAGTCACTATTGAACCAGCTGAGTGGGATCCTGTTTTGGCTAGGACTCTAATCCAGGCTCAGCTCTGACGTTTGTGGGGTCCAGTGTAAGAATACAATTAGAAGCCTATCTGTTACATTCTAAGTATTCGTAAGTTACAGTTCTAATGAACAAACTGTTAACTAAGCTATGTTCCAACTCCCTGCTCTGAGAAATATACCTTCACGATGATTTGGAAGGTCAGACACAAACGTGGAATACTCAGTCTCTTGAGAGTTCTGTGTAGGAAGAGGACAGCACTGGCAGAGCAAGCCAGCCCTTAGCCTTCAGTCCCCAGCTGCAGGGTGCAGCCCACCCGCATTGTGTTCTATCTTGTGCTCCATCCTGCTCAGGAGGGATCATTTACACATGGCAGTGCACACCCCACTCTGCAATGCCAAGGTTGGGCTAGTTCTAGGAAGAGTGATGGCTTGGCTATCCCTTTGGTCTAGAAGGGAGCACACTGGGGTCACAGTCTACCCTCAGGAGAAAGGGTCTGAGGAAGAGGACCATGCAGGCAATCACAGACATGAACCCAGAGCTGTGTGGCTGGGAATTATGGGGATCCAGATACCCAGACTGTAGTCTAGAATGGGCATCTGCCTGGCCCTGAGCATCTCCTCTCCTCTTGGGGCAAGGCCTGGCTAGAGCAAGCCTTCTAAAACGGGAGTCCCTGAGTAGGGGCACCCCCTGCCTGAACATAAGCCCCTGCCTAACACAGAACTTACTTACCACTTAATTCAAAAGGAGTTCTGAACAGAAAAAGGGTTGGAGGATATTTCAAAGAAATCAAACATTGGTTGTCCATAGATTTGAGTTGATGCAGACTGTAAAGTCATTATATTCCTTAAGCAGATTTAACTCACCTTGTTCAGTAGAACGAACCACTTTGGATATCATGGACCGTAGAACAGAGAGCGGCACAATCGTGAAAAGGAATGGCAGCCGGACTGTAAGAGAAATGGGAAATCATTGGCCAAATCAGAAAACGAGTGGCCAATTTTAAATGTGAAATACTTTCTTTCCCACTATGTCCTTTTCTATAAGCATCCTACCTCATTGCATCTGAGGACTGAATTAATTAATTGTAGACTTCTGTCTCATGACTTAAGATACACTATAGATGGGTCAGTTAAAGGTTACTTTACTCTCTTATTCCAAGACTAAGAACAAGAGTTCATGGAGGTTTTAGGTCCATGGGATGGATGTGCGATTTCCCTGATTATTATAGTAACCTCTTGTTCAGCAAGTTGTGACTTAGCTTTCTTCCTGTGTTTTCTGTTTTTGCTTTCTTAGACTTGACGTTCTTAGTGTTAGCATGCTCTGATTGTATTGATTCACTTATTGAGAAATTGGTTCTTTATCTTTCTGCGTGTTCATCGTTGTGCTGAATCATTTTATGAACACAGATCGCCTCTCCTCTTAAATTATGACCCCTACTAGTAGCATTTCCAGTTCTACGACAAAACAGTAATAGATTATTTTTGCAGATGACGTTAAAGTTTGCACTGTGTATCAATTTACTTGGCCTTGACAACTTTAACTGGGAGGGAGAACTGACATTTACTGAATACGAGGCATTGTGCCAAGTGCTTTACAGTAATCTCTTCTAATATTCTTGTAACCCTCTGAATTAGGTACTACTGTGCCCATTTTACAGATGAATAAATGAGGGCCCTGAGTAGTTAAGTAATTTGCTTAAGATCACCTGGTGCCTAATAGATGGATATTAAACCCGATTCTCTCTGGTCACCCTGCTTCTCTGCAAGGTAGCAAGAGGCTGGCAGTACTTTGTAGAAATAGGTGAAATCAGACATTTCCTAAGGTTCCACTTTCCATATCCCTTAGCGCCTTCAAATGCGGCATCTCACTCGAGCCGTACAGAAACTACCTATGGGGTAGGTAGTGAAGGAAGTAGTCTAGTTGCCAAAAAATGATTTCTCAAAAGCCAATTGATGAAATGACCAGTCTACAAAATCTTGTCTTAAAGAATTTTCTTCTTGAATCTATTCAACAAATGTGAATTGTATAAATCTTCTGAGTTTATTTTATATAATGGTCTTTAATTTTTATGGGGTGCCTGGGTGGCTCAGTCAGCGGAGCATCTGACTCTTGATCTTGGGGTTGTGAGTGAGCCCCACATTGGAGGTGGAGATTACTTAAAAGTAAAATACTAAAAAATAATATTAGAAAAGTTTTATGGAGGGGCAGTTGGGTGGCTCAGTCAGTTAAGTGTCCGACTTCGGCTCAGGTCAGGATCTCACGGTTTGTGATTTTGAGCCCCGCGTCAGGCTCTGTGCTGACAGCTCAGAGCCTGGAGCCTTCTTCGGATTCTGTTTCCCTCTCTCTCTGCCCCTCCCCTACTCATGCTCTCTCTCTTAAAAATAAATAAAAATTAAAAAAATTATTTTAAGTTTTATGGAAAGTCACCTTCTTAGCCGCATTTTAAGAAATATTCAAGTTGGCAAAAAGCTCTGTTGAAGAATTGACTCACAAGAAGAATGTTTCTCAAAACGATTTTTTGGCAAGTATGCCGATTTAGAAAATTGTGGTTAATCTGGTGGGTTTTTTTTTTTTTTAAACCAAATTGGCTTTTCCCTTCTGGCAAACTAGCTTTTAACAAAGTGCCTTAATTGAACTAGAATGCATTAAACAGAGAATGTTGTATTAAAAGTTTCTCACCCAGCAGACTAAATTCATTTCATAGAAACATCAAATACACGGTTCGTTCTAAGGCTACATTTTGTACCTTACCTAAAAGCATCATTAACGTTGTTCTGGCAAAAGCAGTCATAACCATTCCTGCCATGGTGGTAAAGATTCCAATGAAGGCCATGTGAATGTCTTCCATACAGTAAGAAAAAAGCCATATTCCTAGGAAACTACTAAAAAAAGTGATGCTACCCAGAGCTGATCCGTAACCTATAAGGACTTCATTCCAGCAGAGCGGTGAATCCAGTTCATAAAGGATAAAAATGGGGGAAATGCCAATTATCACGAAAAAATAAGTGATCATTGTAAAAAGTAACAAACAAAGAAAATACCGCCGCTTACTAGAAGCATTTTTAAAAAGCACGTAAGTTCGGTAAAATAGGTTTTTAAAGCTTTCACTACATGATACGGAAACATTCGGAGATGAAGACTCTTTCAGTGAATCGCCAAGAAAAAATGAAATATAAATCAAGTTAACAGCAAGGGCCATGGTAATAATGAAAAAGGACCACACAAAACCTAGTTCTCTGATAAAATAGCCAGAAGACAGTCCTGTTAATCCAGTGACAAGTCCAAGTAAGAAGTCAATTATAGCTATTCTAATTGTTCTTTGTTTCTGTTCTGTACATTGATCAACTATGTAGGCAAAACAGGCCCCTAAAAATGTGGTATAATTGCCACACAGCGCACCGATGAAGGTAGACGCAATCAAAAGCTGGAATGGAAAAGCAAAGTAGGAGAGCACACAAAGCCAAACGCTGGTCGCAAGAGCACCAACAGAAGACAAAATCAAAGGGAACTTCCGTCCTTGATGATCACTATGAGACAGAAGAATGAAGGTAGACACGAGACCAGGAATTAACCCACTTATGTCCATCTGCAGATTAAAAAGAGACACTTTCTTCTGAACTTCCTGCAAAGAAACAAAAAGAAGACCATGTGTTTACAGAGATACAGACAACATGCATGAAAACATCACAGTCCATGCTTTAGTTTTTTTCCAGTACCTCGCCAATAAGGACTCTCTGGTGCATGGGTTTGATACAGCCTGAATCTTCTTCCAGTGCACAAAGCAAATGTCAAGAAGTGATACAGGAATCAAGACTCAGTCATAATACTCAAGTGCTGTGGTGGGGACGTTCACTCATAAAAAGAAAATTGGGTACATCTGCATAGAGGATCCATAGACCCTGAGACATCTGGGACTGGTTGTATAATGATTTTTCTTTCTTCTATGAGCAGCTAGCATGGAGATCATGACCACTGTTGTAAAGCAAGAGCAATACCCTTTCCCATGACAGATCTTTCTGTCTGCTTAAAGGGGAATGACTATCACGCGTAAATGTCATATTTCATAGACCTTTATTTAGGAAGCACTCAGTTGCTTTTTTTCACATGTGTCTCCACAAATAAACTTCTTCTAGTCTGTTTCTTTACTCACTGAAAAATAAGATAGGGGCACCTCGGTGGCTGAGTCAGTTGAGTGTCCGACTTTGGCTCAGGTCATGATCTCCCGGTTTGTGAGTTCAAGCCCAGCGTCAGGCTCACTACTCTCAGCCCATTGGTGTAGAGCCCACTTTGGATCCTCTGTCCCTCTCTCTTTCCCCCTCTCCTAGATGTGCTCTCCCCCAAATAAATCATATTAAAAAAATAAGATAAAACCCAAAGAGAAGCTTTGCACTGACGAGGATGGTAACATGCCGTGAACTGAGGAGTAAGGTAAACCCAGCTTCCCCGACGACGAACACTACCAGGTACACACACAGACTAAAAGGTGTTACAGTTGCTACACTAGTTGTTTGATGGAAAGAATTTGGGGTGATTTAAGAGAACTTTCTGCTTGCCACCTCTCTCTGTATTTTCCAAATTTTATATAAAGAGTATAGACCATTTTTATAATAGGGATTACTAAACTCATTTTTAAAAATAGACTTATTCATGTAATATTTAGAAATCACCCTAAAACAACTGATGAACCACAAAAAATATAAAATACTGAAATTAATGATTTTTTTAAGAGTGAGCCTGTGTTCATTTTTATATATTCATATAATACAAGTAATTTCATGTTAGCAGGAAGCATCCTAGTCACCAAGACTCAAAACTCCAGTCCTCCTTGTTTCTGGCCTTTCCCTTCACGCCCCACTCACACCCAGTGCCTCTCATGACCTCTGCCTCTTCCTAGTCCGATCGCCACCACTGGAAGCACAGGGCTCATGTACTCACCAGGACTACCCTGGCACCTTGCTCTCTCTTCAGTTCAGTCTGTGATGCCAGCCTCCTCACTGTGCAGATCATACACCCTAACGGTGGGCGCAGCTGGCCAAAACACACTAGTGGCAGGTCTCTCACTTGCTTATTAGCTCTCTGTCTGCTAGAGGGAGTTCACACGTTCTGTGTCCGTTATGTAAAGCCACCCAGGTGCGGTCCAACCCCACTCTTCAGCATTATCTCCACTCACTCCCCACATGCTCCATGCTACGGGCACAGCCCACAGTCAAGTCCAACTTGGATTTGCCTGAAATGCCCAAACAGATGTCATCTCTCCTTTTGCTGAACTTCTCATATGGCCATTATCATTCTTCAGTTGCACTTTTTTGTGTAATGATTAGGAGCTCTGGAGTCAGATCAGTTTAGATTCAGACATAGTTCTTTACATAGCAATTACAGTGATCTTTAAAAACACACATCAACCTGCTCACGTCACTCCTCTACTCAAAATCCCCCAGTGGCTTTCCTGACGGTGGAATAAATCCGAATTTCTTGCCATGGCGTGGGCAGCCAGACATCATGACTTCTCTGATTTCATCTCTACCTCTTAGCTCCCTCAGCTGCATGCCATTCCTCAAACACTCTAGGCTCATTCACTTTTTTTGTGCTTGCCGTTCACACAGCTGGCTTCCTCAATTCAAAAGCCACCTCCTCAGAAGTCTTCTGTGACCAATCCAGAGCAACCCATTAACCCACCCAGTGCTCCATGCCCTGATCTGCCTACAGTTTTCTTTAGAGACTTGCCCCACCTCCACGGGGTGGGTTACTTTAGCAGAGCTGCTGACTCTGTGCCTTCTCCACTACTGCCTAAGCTCTGGGAGGGCAGGAACGCCATCTCCTTTACCACCAATTTCAACAAAATGCTTCCCAGAGTGCTCCTGAGATACTGGTTGTACCAGTGGATAAGCAAATAAAATAGGCCTCGCAACTTGCTACTGCATGTGATTCTGACCAAGCTATTTATCCCTACGGCTTCATCTGACAAGAGGAAGTAGCAGGAGTCCCTATTTTGCAGGCTGTTGTGAGGGTGACACTTAAAGTCAGTAGGTCACTATGAGGCACACCGCACAGACCCTATTATGTATTTGTGCTTAATCAACTCTGGCTCTTTCATTTTTACTAGACCAGGCTTCTGGTGCACATCGTTGTAGCTCTACGGTTATAAAAGCTGTCAAGTAAATATTTACTCAATAAAGAAGTAAATCAAATGGTTATCTTTTAATCAGCTTCTCAACAAGATGTTCCAGTGTGGAATTCCTTCTCCCATTCCCGCCCCTCCCCCACACCTGATCTTTCTATCTCCTGTCATTCCTGACCCAGCCTTTTATACAGACTACTCTCCTCATCTGTAATCTTTAATTATATATTAGATATCATTATATATTAGAATTATAATTATGTATTAGATAAGGGTAGATAGGAGAAATCAGAGTAAAAAGTGCCATTTCCTATATAAGACTGAACGAGGCGCCTGGGGTGCTCAGTCGGGTAAGCGCCCAACTTTTGATTTTAGCTCAGGTCATGATCTCAAGGTTCAGTTCATGAGTTCGAGCCCTGCATCCGGCTCTGCACTGACAGCATGGAGCCTGCTTGGGGTTCTCTCTCTCTCTCTCTCTCTCTCTCTCTCCCTCCCTCCCTCTCTCCCTCTCCCTCGCTCACATGTACACACTCGCACACTCTCTCTCTCAGAATAGATAAATAGACTTTGGAAAAAAACTAAAAACAAAACAAAAAAAAAGACTGAACAGAATGACAATGTACTGAGACAGGTGTCAATTAAATTAAGAAAAGCAACATCAGTTTTTAAAAACTTTTTTAATGTTTCATTTATTTCTGAGAGAGAGAGAGAAGAGAGAGAGAGAGACAGAGGCAGCATGAGCAGGGGAGGGGCAGAGAGAGGAGACACAGAATCTGAAACAGGTTCCAGGCTCTGAGGTCAGCACAGAGCCTGATACGGGGCTCAAACCCATGAACCATGAGATCATGACCTGAGCTGAAGCCGGACCAACTGAACCACCCAGGCGCCCCAAGGAATATCAATTTTTAAAAGTCACAATTTCATAGGCTTAAAATTATACAGTAATTACAATTGAGTAGAAAATGTTCTCTATCTGCTGGTAGTAAGGGACTGTGTTAGCTATTAAAAAGTTTATAAATAAATTACCGAACAAGAACAATTTCATGATCTGGTTGATGCCAACTTGCTTCCTCAACTAGCAGGGTCCCTGTCTTGACAGCACTTGAAGAGAACAGACCAAAGTGGCCCATTTAACACCTCAAAACCAGTCATTTAAGTTGGGAAGGAGAAGATGGCAAGGGGTTTAAAAACTCCTTCCTCCACACAAGTTAACCATGCTTAGAATTCCCTACCTCTTTTCCCTTAGCAAAGAGTCCCTTGCCACAGCCTTCCCATTTTGTTAAGAGGCCTTTTAGAGAGTAATCTTGCTCAAGAGAAGTATGTAGCTGCATCTCATAGTCATGAGACTCAGAAAACTCAAATATTTGAAAAATAGGTTAGATCAATATTTATTTATGTGGATATATATATACACATATATATACTCCAGTATGTTGAAAAATAGGGCTTTTATTCATATAGATTTTCAAAATGTTAAGTATAAGTGAAATAGCCTAGTTTATTCTTATATCTGTACCCTGAAATTCATATTATTACCTTACATTCCAATACATGTGTCTGTATCTGTGTATTTGTTACAGAGAAGGATACATAAATATTGTATAACAGTAGGAAGTTCAATACAGTATTGTATTATGCACTCTTCTAACCAGTAATTGGTCTTTTGGGGGAGTGGCAAAGAAACATTTGAACTGAAAAAAATCATTTATTTTATTCAGTACCAACTCTGCGTATCCTAAGACATTTTATTTTTAGGGTTAAAAGGACAATTCTCAAACCTCTAAATTTCTTTAAGTCAGCAGGTGGCCAGCACCCACCCAGCAGAGCTGGGAATTGAGAAGAAAGGTCATAAAACAGAGAACATTTGTCCTTGGGATTTTAAGGAGGGGGCGCCTGGGTGGCTTAGTTGGTTAAGTGTCCAACTTCAGCTCAGGTCATGATCTCACAGTTGGTGGGTTTGAGCCCCGCGTCGGGCTCTGTGCTGACAGCTCAGAGCCTGGAGCCTGCTTCGGATTCTGTGTCTCCCTCTCTCTCTGCCCCTCTCTCACTTGCACTCTGTATGTGTGTGTGTCTCTCTCAAAAATAAAGAAATATTTAAAAAAATAAAGGTAAGAGAATATTCTTATGTTGAGCAGGAACAGTATCCAGAAAAGGGGCCACAGGGAAATGCCGAAGGAGATGGGGGGCCTCCTAGGAAACAAAAATGTTCCTCTGTCCTAAGGAGCAAACAGCGAGTGGCCCTCCTGACCCGTCCCTGTTGTGGGTGGGGACAGTCGTGCTTTCTAGTTCCCCAATCTGAGAGAACGCCCCTGTAGCTGTAAAGCTCCGGCTTTAAGGGAAGGGATCTAGGGGAGTATGTTTTCTTGAATATTAATCTAATTTAAAAGCAATGAAACAACAATCAACTTAAACATTCGGCAGAAATTTTAAAAATGAGACCACTGCTCTGGGCAGCGGGGGCCTCTCGGCAGCTGCGTGAGGCCAGAGGGAGCTGGTGCTCATCACCTGCACAGTCACGGAGGCCACCAAGGCCACTGAACCACGGCCTGTCTCCCCTCACTCTGAGAGGGCAAGGGCAGCAGATTTTTCCAGACATTCAAGTCCTCTCCCCTCTGTCCCTCCCACTGCGTATCTGGGGAAGGAAAGCACGGAATCCAATATGGCAACTGATGAGCCTACTGAACATTTTCACTCTTTGGGAATGAATATATATAGGGAATCATTCTTAAAGTCAGGAGACAAAACCACGAGGTGAGACCCTTGGCCCTTCTATTTTTATGACCCCACTCTAGGCCAGAACCTTGATGTCTGCATGGCTTCCCAGCAATTATCAGTTCCAAGAAATTTCTCCCATGGAAATGAGGAACAGTGGAAGCTGTGTCCAAAGGCCAGGCCTCAGCCCGGCAAGGTTATACCTGACACCTGGGGGGGGGGGGGTTCCACCTCCAGAAGCGCTAGAGCCTTCCTTCTGGGCCCTTTGCCATCTCTTCCAGGCCTAGGCTCATCTCCCAGTCACACCTGAGTTCCCTTCTCCTGAGGGGAAACTCTTAGAGCCAGCCAGGCGGGTGACTTGAATTCCTCCAAACTCTTCCTGTCCTCTGAGTCCTCTGAAAAGGCCCCTCTTCCTGGCCTCTGAGATGCCACTCGTTTGCCATCACAAAATATCCGCTGGGGGAAGGGTTCAAAGTTTAGAACTGTGGTCTGTTTCTGAGGCTTTCTGAGGGGTAAAATTCCAAATCTGAATGCTATCTCCTTCACATCCGGATGCTGGTAGACTTTGCTAAAAACTGTCTGAGGGAGGAGAATGATGACATATCTCCTGTTTTAAATAAATAAAAAATTGGGGGAGGAGGCCAGAGAGGAGGAAGGAAACGTTCTGTAATACCTGGCTCAGCCTTTTCAGTGTCCTCAGAACCAAAGTGTGTGCTTTCCTCCGCAGGTCATCTCACACACCTGCTCCTCAGCACCTGGGAGTCACAGCCGATCTGCTAACCCCAAATGATGAATGTCAAATACTGCCCTCTGCCCCCTACAAGTCGATGAAGGACACTGGCCCCAGGGTCCACAGTCTTCAGTGATGGGCTACTTATGGGGTCAGTGAAAACTGGGTCATGTACAGGCAGAAGGGGGGCTGGGAGGAAGCAGGCCAGGGAAAGGCAGAAACACTATTTCACCCCACTGGGACCACTGACTACTCATTCCAACTTTCAGGCTTTGGAATGGTGGGGGCAAGGGGAGGAAAGAGCCCCTGGGAGATGAGACCAGGCTGAAATTTTCTGAGAAAGGAGAAGCACCAATGTCACAGAAAAAAGAAGGGGCTTTTACTTAGAAGAGGCAGATGAGGGGCGCCTGGGTGGCTCAGTCGGTAGGGTAACTGACTTCAGCTCAGGTCACCATCCCACCAATCCGGGGCTCGAGACCGGTGTCAAATTCTGTGCTGGCAGCTCAGAACCTGGAGCCTGCTTCGGATTCTATGTCTCCTTCTCTCTCTGTCCCTCCCCCTCTCATTCTCTCTCTCTCTCAAAAATAAACATTCAAAAAAAAAAAAAAGAGGCAGATTAAAGGTATCAGGAAACTTCAAACAGGAGAACTAAATAAATGCTCTTGACTTGGGATTTCAGAGTGTTTAAGGTGACCCTTGGGAGATCAACGTACGATGAGTGCAATGCCCTCTTTCATCAAAAACCCCATTACACATTCCCCTTATATTACATTTTAGAGGTATTTTAATTTCTTACCTCCTGGAATGCAAAAATCGGGCTGCTTTTATTTTTTCCACACTCAGAAGCATTGCTATCAGATACAAAACTGTAGTTGCTCGTTTCTTCCCATATTCTCCTATACACATACTGTGTTGTGAGCGGAGAGGTCAAAGTCATAGCAAATGCACTAAGGCAAATGGCAGGTTCTACAAAGAAAATCTTCATACTGCCTGGGTCGGTAGCTGAATTCTGTTAAAAAGAACGGGGAAGTTAGAGTTTTGTGGAGTACCTGGGGAAAACTGGGGAACAGAAAGCAGTGAGCACTTCCTAAGAAATTAATTTTCACTTCGGAGTAGGCTACGCAGTAAACCGGTGACTGTCGTACTTCCTATTTTTAAGAGTAAGCATGACCTTTTTGGGGCTCAAGCCGCTTAAAATCGTCTTAGTAAGTTGTCACCCATTTTCGTTTGGAATAATCTCACCGCAGTCCCCACATTGTACATACTGCCAACCGGTGTTCAAAAGGGAAACGGTGAGATTCCCCTGGGAACGCGACAATTGCGCAACTGTTTGTTATTGTTATTTTGCTGCTCGTTAACGAGGACAGGAAGGGGGCCTCTACAGGCAGCCCCCAGTCGTAAAGGGGTTTTTTTCCGTTTAAACTCACCCCACGGTTACAGCCTTCCTGCCAGGCTAGGCGCAGGTCTGATCCTGTTCGGGGACGGAATCCGGGGGGCTGTCTTCAGGCGGGGTGCCCTGCGCTCCCCGGGCGCCTGCACAGCAGCCCGCGCTCCCGAGGCTGGGCGNCTTGCCCCTGGCCTCTGCAGCGGGAGAGCGTTTCTGGGTCTGAACACCGTTTTTCACGGAAGCACACGGGGATCTGTTGCAAAAGTAACGTGTCTGGGATGCGGCTCCCTGTAGTGTCCGGCTCGGCGGGGCAAGTGCCCTAGAAACGCAGAAGCGGGGTAGGGGGAGCCCGTGGCGGTAAAGAGTACTTACCCCTGGCAAAGGATCTGAAGTGTGGTCTCTGGCTCTTCCTGGTAGTGTGACCCTGGGCAAATTATTTAATTTCTATGAACCTCCTTTCTTTGTCAAGTGGGCATAACGCCTAAGGAGTGTTCTAACGAACCCTCGACACGTATATACTGCGTAGCCCTGGAACAAAGGAGAGGCTGTACCCGTGCCTTCCAACAAGCCCACCGGGACCACACCTGATGCTGGGTTTAGACTTCCTGTTAGGAGGAGGGATGCATAAATGGGGAGCCACGGGGTATCTCAGTAGAAGTGTTAGACTTTGTGATGGGATTTGGGTGCATGTGATTGTGGGGAGGGTCCATGAAAGCAAGGCCTCCCGCTGTATTGGATGCTGTCAGGAAGTAGGGGTATTTCTTTGAGTGGGTGTCTTAATTCTTAGTAGGAAGGAGTGGACATAAGTGGAGGTTAAAGCCATAACTGATAAAGAAGCAGCCTATGGTAGACATTTTCGGTCATTTGTGTGGTTTAGACAATGTTCGTGTCCTGTGTTCCGACAAGACTGTGGAGTGGTCTGGGTTTTTGTCTTGACCGTGGTCACAGAATGGCCTTGTCTGATGCTATTCTGTGAAATTGTTTTCATTCTACAGAACATGGTCCATACGAGCTCACAGCAACATCAAGGTCAGTACCTAGATGTCGGAGCTGCTTGCTCTTCCTCAGTGCTCAATAAATGATAGTTAAATCATGGAATGTTGAGTCAGAAGTCTTAGAACCCTACCTAAAGCTTTGCTACTGAAGTGCTACTTATAACTTTGGACTTGCCACCTACCTTACTTCTTAACTTCTTCAAACGACTGTTTATGAAGCACTTGTTATGTGTCTGAAAAAGGGGAGCTTGGATGTCGTTTGGAAAGAAAGTATACAAAAATGAACAGGACACAATTTCCTAGGAAGACAGATCTTATTTTAAAATGGCAGTACACTGTACCAAGTGCTGAATTAGGAGCATATTAGAAGTGGGATGGGAAGTGAGAGCAGCCAACTGACCAAGGCGTGTTGGTGTGGAAGGAAGAGGTAGAGATCTGAAATCTCTTCCCAAGAACACAAGGGAGAAGAAATGAAATTATCTATGAAGAATTGTTTTGAGAATTGTAAAGCATGGCATAATGTTATTCTCACTAAAATAACATCCATTTTTTAAAGTTTATTTTGAGAGAGAGAATGTGTGCATGTGCACGAGGGGAGGGAAGATAGAGAGAGGAAGAGAGACAATCCCAAGCAGGCTTCACACTTTCCGTGCAGAACCCGATGGAAGGCTCAATCCCACAAATGATAAAATCATGACCTGAGTCGAAATCAAGAGTTGGATGCTCAACTGACTGAGCCATTCAGGTGCCCCAATAACATCTATTATTGTGCTAGGTACATCTACTATCTAAGTGTTTTAGCTGGCTTAGACCCTCTTATTGAGTTAGGAGTAAAATGATCACTTCAGGTTCTTGACCCCTATAAAATCGAGAAGACAAGGTCATGCCTCAAATCTTAGTATCTTTAAACAGCAAAGGTTTATTTATCTCTTGATCTACCTGTCCATCACATCACTGGAGCCCTTTACTGTCTATCATTTTCACTCACAGACACAGACTAATGCAGCCATCATCTGAATATTATCACTGGACATCAAGGCAGAGAAAACAGACTATGGTGAATCTGACACCAGCTTTTCAAGGTTCCCCCTTTGAAATGAGACATACCACTTCTGCTCACATTTGATTGGCAAAAACAAACCACAGGGCCCCGTGAAAAAATAAAGTCCTATCATGTGCTCAGAAAGAGGAAGAAATATCAGCAAATTGCTCTAATGACCTCCATGTCCCCAAAGTCATGATTTCTCACAAAGATCAAGAGATCTTGTGGGCGGAAAGTATCCAATATACTTCCATGCCTTCGTGTTCCTACTCTTCCACGTGGAGAAAGCCAGACCTTTTCAATTTCCTCTCCGCTGTGTATCTCTATGTGATAATTGTCGTTATGCAAACTTTCCCCTGCCAACCAATATTAAATGCTAGGGTATGTATTAAATTAAAGAAGCCTTAACCAACTATCAATTGGAATCTGTCACTGCACTGTTGATGGGTCAAAAAAAGTTAACACACCACAGTTCATTATCAAAGAAATGTCCATTTATTTTTTAGGAAAAAATAAAAGATATCTGGAAGGCACGAAAATTATTCTAAAACGAAGTCTCTGGATGTCACTGCAGACCAGAAATTGTTATTCACCTACTGCTATTGTTGCTCCTCACAGGTTCTAATTCAAGCCTTCTTCCCTTAAAGACGGAAATCAAAAGTAAAGTATAGGCATGAAGAGAGGAGTGCCCATCCAATGGGCATAATCTCCCTGGCAGTGTTTCTGAAACATGGGCCACAGGTCCCCAGGAGGACTTTGAATTTTCATGGTTTCAGTTCAGTGACCCAGAAATTTTAATATAAGCATATCCTGAAATTGTATTGCCACTCAATATCACCTGTATTTGTATTTCTGTATATGATACATTGGCGCCAAGTAGAAGTACTTTAATAATGTCGGACTAAAGAGAAAAGAAGTAGACTAAATATATAAATGATATGCCCAAGCTAAGTGATGACAGTGTCCTAGCCTGGTGTTCAGACGTTTTCAGAGCATTCCAGGAAAAAGTGTAGGAGAATTAAATCATTACCTGACATGTGAATAGACATACTGAACTCAAAAGAACCCATGCTGTACAGGGCCGTGCCACAGTCAAGTGGCAAAGACAAAACACAATATAGTAGTGACTGGATTTTCCTGATGTCAAGAGGAAATAGCTTTTTTGCTTCTGATAAAATCAGCAGAATAAGACGTGATGAAAAGACCTTACTACTTTAGCAATTACTACTTTAGCAAGTGATGGTCAATACTGTGCTGATAAGAGTCTAATTATACAACTCCAAGCACAAATTGTTGAAAGAGAATGTTATCTGATCATATGACCTTAATCAATAATATGCCAAAACAGGCCTTTATCTGTCTGAGAAATTCATAACCTGACTTCAGACCTTGGCTTTCTTTACCTCTGTTGAATGCTGTTGAACAAATTCCTTCTCCTTGAAATGTTTTCTCCCTTGGGAATCCATGACACAACTCTTATCTTTCTCCTACTCAAAGAGCTCTTTCTCTGCTTCCTTGGTGGGCTGGCTCCCAAATGATACTAGTCCTCAGTTTCCTTCTCAGCTGTCTTCCTCTCCACAGTCAATCACATCCCCTCTTGTGATTTAACTACCAAATACAGCCGTTACTTCCAAATCTCAAGCTCACCTGCTACTCTTGAACTTGACACCCAGAGCTTCCACCTGAGTATTTTAAAAAGTATTTAAAGGTATTTTTAAAAAGCATTTTAAAAAGCCACTGCATAAATGTCTCAAACAGGTATTCTCTTCTTGTAAATCTTGCAAAGGACCAAGGATTTTCCTAGTAAATCATAAATATGGCTCTTTCCCTTTGGGGTTTCACATTATTATAACCCTTCCTGATGTGCTGGGATGGTCCTACATAAGTTAAGGGGTCAGAAATGCACAATAATGGCCCTCAAGAAGAAATCCACAATCACAGTGGTAGTGGTGGTGATGGTGGAAGTGGAGTGAAAGAGCTGGGCTGGTAAGCCAGGTCAACACCAGGGCCTGTCTTGTCTTAGGGGATGGTCAATTGGGCACAAAGAGTTGATGTTACACCCTGTCCTGACCCACCATCTTGGACCTTGGGGTTCCTTAAGAGAAAGAGTTGATTATCTGCACATGAAAGTATTTGTCACTAGACTTGTAATTGGGAATCCAGTCTCCTGCAGTGTGGAGTAACCATCATTAACTTCTCTCCCTCCAGTCTGTGCAGCACTCTCTGCAGTGGGTTAGGCCTCCAACCTTTAGACATGGGAGCTGGACTTCCTGTTTTCTGTACCAGTCTCACAAAAGCAGAAGTGAGAACCTTAGGCAGTCAGATCAGACTTCTCCATTTCTTTTCTGCATAACACAAATAAACAAGATTGACTCATTTGGACAAGGTGAGCACTGACGGGTTCTTACTTTCCGAGGAAGGGAGGGCTCAGAGAATGATGAATGAATTTCTCATAATCAGGATGGAAGCTTAAATTTGCTCTATTTGTGTAGTAACTTAAGTATGGCCTTATTTTCAACCACTGCAGGTAAAATAGGATATATGTGAAAGCTCCCGGAACAGGGTCTAACATTGGTTGGTCTTCAATGATGTTTGGATTTAAATTGAAATCTTGTTTAATAAGACCTACATACTACTGTATTTGAGAAATTACAGAGAAGAACCTGGTCATGGCTTCAAGTTGGTGTCTCCTTTGGTGACTCCACAGAGACATGGTCATCTTCCTTTCTTAAGAGGAGTCAGACCCATTTACACTGGGGTTGGATATCAGAAGGATTTGGAGTCTGCAGAGTCAATTAAATGCATGCACATGTGATCCCACAATATAGACCACGTTTATAGGATTAGTCCTCCTCCTTCCACGTGCAATTCCTTACCCCAGGCCACCACAGTCTCTTGTCTGCATTGCTGCCACAGTTTCTTACTTGGGTGCTCCACTTCTCTTTATTCTACAACAGCAGCAAAGCATGATCAACCTTATGTAGATGTAGGATTACATCATTCTCTTGCCTAGAACCCTTCAGTGGCTTCCCCATTGAATTCTGAATAAAGATTAACCTCCTTGCTGTGGCCTGAAAGACCCCAAACAATCCAGCTACCATCCACCACTCACCCCTGAACTCCCTCCCACCATCAGGGTCGCCACACTTCTCCTTTAGGTGTTGCTTCCTTTAGGTGTCAACTTGAACGTCACCTTAGAGAAGTCTTCTCTGAGCATCTTGCCAAACTAGCAAATGTGTTCTCTTCTTCTGTTCTTTAGCTCAACAGCTTCTTGTTTACAACTTCACATTCCTTATTATTTTATTTATTTGTATGTTTCCCTTCTTTTCGGTCATCTCTTCCCTACACTAGAATTGTAAGCATAGAACAATGGCTGATTCGGGCAAGACTGTCCACATCTACAGCAGTGGTTGGAACTCAATAAATCTTTGTTAAATGAATGAAATGAGATGATTTTTTTCAGTGCCCCCAAGTTATGGGATTGTGCACAAAATCTACCCTTGTGAACCACAGAGGGTAACTATCTGGTACATATATAGTCCCTTATAAGGGACTAAGTTTATGACTACATGCGTTCTCACTGGATCACTTAAAAAAATATGTACCAGAGTATTCAGCAAACTATGGTTATAAACAGTATTCTAACATACTATGTGATAATGACAAAAATAAAAAATTTTTATTCATAAAACCAGTCTAAAATGTGTGACTTCAAAACTATAGTTTTATCTGAAATGTTATTCTTTACCAGAAAAAGAGGGTAAAAAATGTTCAATCTCACTAGTAATCGTATAAACATTAGGATAATGATTTAGGTGTCATCTTCCACATTCAAAATAGGCAAAGGTTTTATTTTTAAGACAAAATTTATTTGGCCAGTTGGAGGCAAATGAACACACTGTTGTATACTGCCAGTGAAAAGTCAGCTGACAAAAGTTTTTCCAGAAAAATAATTTAACGATATGCACTAAAATCATTAATGCTTTGGATCCACATTGTCTTCCCAACAAGTCCTCTTGGTAAAATAATAATGAACTGATAGAAAACTTAGCCACTTGGATTTTTTACAAGGTTGTTTATAATTTGAAAAGTCCTAAATATAACACTATGTAACTATAACTGTGTTGTATGAGTAGATAATAGAGGAATAGTGCATATATAATTTGCATATTTAGAAAGACTATTTTACTGTATTTTCACAGAATATTTAATTACACAGAAAAATTTTCATACTGTGGCATTGAGACAAAAAGAAAATAAGAATATACTGCAATTTTGTTTGAAAAAAAAAGTGCAAGTTGGGGCGCCTGGGTGGCTCAGTCAGTTAAGCGTCTGACTTCGGCTCAGGTCATGATCTCACGGGTTCATGGGTTCGAGCTCTGCGTGGGGCTCTATGCTGACAGCTAGCTCAGAGCCCGGAGCCTGTTTCAGATTCTGTGTCTCCCTCTCTCTCTGACCCTCCCCTGCTCATACTGCCTCTCTCTCTCAGAAATAAAACATTAAAAAAAATTTTTTTAAAGTGCAAGTTATACATATGAATGCAGAGAAAAAAACCCATAAAATAATATAACAAATGTCAATTGCAATTATCTTTGAGTGATGGAATTACTAACAATTTTTATTGTGTGTTAAATACCATAGACAGTATAAATTTTCTGTAGTCTTCATATTTTTAACAATGAACATGTATTAATTTATAATTAGAAAAAGTATTTATTTAAAAAGAAATGAGAGAGGGAAATGATAAAAAAAATATGCAAAATCATCTACATTTGTTACAAAGCTTTAGGGGAAAAAAAGAAACCCTTGGAACTTCTCAAAGGTTGGTGCTTTTCCAAGTCGTGCTACAAGCTTCAACGTTGAGTCAGCAACCACATGACAAACTGACATCCTTGGCCTGTCCCAGGTGGTCCAAGATAAGACCCAAGGGAAGCCAACCCCGGACGGTCGAGACTTCTTTCTCTGGCAGGGTGACTTTGGAACAGAGAAATGACCTGTTCTGAAATGAACGGAGGAGCCAACGTGAACTTTCGGGTTGTGTGACCCTGCCTCTTTAAAACCAGGCTCACACAACAGTGTAGACGCGAAGAACACACAAACCCGCTGTTTCGTAAGGAATACTTGTGTAATTCTTCACATACTGTATTTGCTATTTGATAGCACTGTGCTCACAGGGACAGGGAACGGATCCTCCTTGGGATGCCGGCCCTGTGGCTGCCGTTCTTCCTCCATTATTATTTTTTTTTTTAACAGAAAATGAATGGAATTTTTAAGGAGAANCCCGTCCCTGTGCCCCAGGAAGGTAAAGTGTACTCTCTTATCTTGCCACTCCTAGGCCGCTCCCATGTCACTCAGTTTCTACTACTGTGACCTCCAGGTCCCTGCACTCCCGGAGGTTATGAAAACAGGGCTGTCACACCACCTTGGCTGACACTGATGGGATGCCGCACCCCTAGTGTCTTTAAATGAAAGGAGATGAGGGGTGCCTGGGTGGCNTGTAAAACGCAGAAAACCTTCAGGTCATCAGAGCAAAATTTGCAAGTATGCAGAACAGAGCTAAGCAGAGCTCTCCATTAATGCTTTTTTTTCTTTTTAATTTTCCTCCCCCAAATATCTGCTATCCCACTGTATTCCCTCTCTAGTTCCTCTTGCCACCCCAGCCAGACTCTGGTTTCCTTCCTGACTCCTCTCTAATACCTTCTCTCCACAAGGGCTCATTCAGACCTGCGTGTTGTGCTGTATTCATTCAACAGGAATGTACTGAGGGGTTCTGGTCTCAGCTCCACTGTGTAAAGAACTTGCAAGTCATCACTCCCATCCTCAGAGCAAAAAAAGCTGAACAAGCTGAAAATCAATACGTTCTCTTGAACCCATCAGAGACTACGTTCCCAGGGCAGGGCTGCATCCCATGATCTAGAGAGACAGGCCAATCCAGAGTCTCAGCCAAGATTTCCTTACCTGTCCAGAAGATGCTAGAGCCACACGCTGGTGGGAGCCCTTAGATGACACTTTTGATAAATTGCTGGAGGCCAAGTGTGGACTAGCCTGAGAGTAAGAAACTCCTGGGGTCTGCCTCCTTTTCTGGGGTTTTATCTCCAGGAACCTCACCAGGTTTTTCACAATGAAGAGCTGAGAGTGATCCCCATGTGGCCGCAGCAGAGTGTGGGGAATATTTACTATTCAAAAATATACCTAGAGTATTCTTTTAACAAAGGCCTACTTGCTAAGGGAAAGGACTGCCCTACCTGCGGAAAGGCATTTCCCTGTCTTGAGCCCCCTCTAGCCTTCCTATCTCACCTGAAGGAAGGAGGGCAGGGGGGAAAGGCTAATAAATACTTGTGAAGGTCACAGCCCAGGAAGACTGGCCCACTAAAAGACATATTTAATGATAAGATTACATCAGAACGCTTCCCCTGGCCCACACTTTCCCAGCACTGGCAAAGCTCCAGTAAAGTAGCAGTGGGTTGTAACTGAAAGAGATGGCAGACACAGGCCCTATTTACTTGAAGCCTGTGGCCTCTGCAACTTCAGAGATGAAACACAGCCTAATATCCTAGTTACATTAGAATAGAAGCTCATACTAAGGGCCTGTTCACATCAGTTCCTATTATGTGACATATCGTGTATGGCTTGCAGCAAAAAATTACAATGCATGGTCAAAGGCAAGCAAAACCACAATCTGAGTAGCATCAGCACCAGGTGTCGGCATGGAAGAGATGTGGGAGTTATTGGGCAAGCGATTTAACATAGCTGTGATCATTATTTTAAGAGCTATTTTGGGGAAAGTGGACAACCTGCAAGAACCGTTGAGTCAGGTAGGCAGCAAGATGGGAACTTTAAGAAAGCAGTAAAAGGAAATGCTAGAAGTCAGAAACACTAACAGAAATGAAGAATGCCTTTGATGGGCCCCCCAGTGGATAGTGCATGGCCAAGAAAAGAACCATTACACTTGAAGACAGATCAAAATGTCCTGAGTGCTTCTGTGTGCCAGACGCTGTGTTGGGCCATCGTGAACAAGAAGGGTGGCCTGTGTCCTTCTAGAAGTGCCTTCCTGCAAGCAGAGAATTCAAAATACATCCAATCATCTCAAACCTGTCCTACTTTCTCATCTTTGCCATCTACTACCATCCCCATCCTGACCTTTGCCTTTTTGAAATCTCCCAGATGACTCTTACACTTTCACATCTGGTCTTCTTACCTTCCAGAGGTGCCCCATTCCAAGTAATTCTTGGCACTGTTTCTGGAAAAATCAATCTCAGATATATAACTGGCTGCTTTCTCTCTGCCTTAGAGGTTATAGGGTGCTGTCCGGATAAAGTCTGAATCCCTAAGCGAGACATGTAGCATTGACTTCAACCTAGTTTTATAGCTTCAACCTTTACCACCCCCTGCCTAGAATTTTATGTACAGACACACCGAACTCCTGTTCAGTGACTTAATGTTCTGATCTGCTAAATTCCTTCCACTAGTGGAATGTCTGTCCCCTTCCCTGTTCCATCTTGCCTAGGCATCCATTTCATCCTTCAAGACACAGTTTAGGACTGAGTGGCCATAGGAAGCCTTCCTTCCTCTCTCAGCCTATCAGTTAGGTACCTTTCTGGTTATCATAGCAGTTATCACTCTGTATCGTAAACATCTGTTTTCCTGACTGTTCTACTCTGGACTAGGCTGTGGTTCTTTAAGGGTATAGGTCATTCTTAAATATTTTTATTTATTTATTTATTTCTAGGAGAGAGAGAGACAGCGTGAGCAGGGGAGGGTCAGAGAGGGAGATACAGACTCTGAAATAGGCTCCAGGCTCTGAGCTGGCAGTCAGCACAGAGCCCGACACGGGGCCCGAACCCACGAACCACGAGATCATGACCTAAGTGAAAGTCAGACGCTCAACCGACTAAGCCACCCAGGCGCCCCTGGTACAGGTCATTCTTAATAGACAATGTTTTCCAGACACCTAGTACTTTGGCAATTAAAGGCAACCAGTATATGTTTGATGGATAAATGAATGTATGTACAGATGAATGCAGAAGGTTTACAATAGGAGAGAAATAGGTAAATATAAGAAACCAAACTACAACTGGCATTTAACTTAAAAGCTAACTTCCAGGGTGTAATAGTTAGGGTTTGTGCCTACAAATAACAGAAGTTGACTCTGGTTCACTTAAGCAGAGTTGGAGTTTTCTAGAGGAGTATTAGGTAGCTCATAGAATCAGTAAGAAGGCTGGAGAGTCATGGAAAAGACATGGCCAAGAACTTGACATAGGAATGGCCTACTGAGAACTGAGGCTGGTGTAGCTGTCTTGGCACATTTGCTACAGTGCTTCTCTACTGCCATAGCCACTGCCAATAATCACAATTTGGTCACTTAGTCCCTCTTTCAAGATTCAAAATCTCAGAGGGAGACTCCGACTTGTCTTGCTTGGGTGAGGTGTCTGTGATGTAGTTGCTGGGGGAAAGGGAATAGCTTCTCTTCAGTTTCATAGGAACGGTGTTCACATGCTAAGTAGCCAAAGTGACAAAATGGTGACTGTGCAGACAAAGTCAGAAAATGGCGACCGTGCAGATTTTCTTGAAGAGCTATGTGTTCGTTTCCTAGGGCTGTCATAACAAAGGACTGCAAACTGGATGACTTACAACAACAAAAATTTATTTCCTCACAGTTCTAGATGCTAGAATTATGAAATCAAGGTGTCAATGGGGTTGATTCCTTCTGGAGACTGCCTTTGTCTTAGCTTCTGGTGGTTACTGGCAATGCTTGGCATTATGGCTTCCAGATGCATCGCTTGAAGAACATGAAGTTGTGTTTTCCCTGTGTGTCTGTGTTTCTGTGCCTCCTCTTCTTATAAGGACACCAGCCATATTGGACTAGGGGGCACCTACTCCCATATGACCTCTGCAGTGACCCTATTTCCAAATAAGGTTACATTCTGAGGTACTGGGAGTTAGGACTTCAACATGCCTTTCAACCATAACATCCACCTTCTACATCAATGTTTTTCTTCTATTCCATGGTTTCCCAAGAGCAGCGAAGGGGGAGTCTTCAGCCCCAAGTGTAGACAGGGGGCACATTGTGAAGGATGTAAAGATATGATAAAAATGACTAAAAGATGGTTGCTCTTTGTTATCAACTTGGCCAGCAGTTCTAAACAACGTCAGTGGTAAACTACTTTTCTCCCCCAAAGCTGTGTGTTGGCTCTAAATAATTTCTGTATGTGGTAAAAATATGTCCACAGATGCTTCAGTAATCCTCCCTTTGCATGTGGAGCCCGTTCCCCTCGCCTGAGTGTGGGTGGGACTTAATATATTTGTTTTGTTCATACATGGTATATTTACAGAGTTTGAATTCTATCTTTAAATGGAAATTTATTCTTTTTTATTTTTTTGCCAGTTTTTTTAATATATAATTTATTGTCAAGTTAGCTAACATACAGTGTGTACAGTGTGCTGTTGGTTTTGGGGGTAGATTCCCATAATTCATCCCATGTGGACATACAACACCCAGTGCTCATCCCAACGAGTGCCCTCCTCAATGCCCAGCACCTAATTCCTCTCTCCCTCACCACCCCCCTCAAACTCTGTTTGTTCTCTGTATTTAAGAGTCTCTTATGGTTTGCCTCCCTCTCTGTTTGAAACTATTTTTTCCCCTTCCCCTCCCCCATGGTCTTCTGTTAAGTTCTCAAGCTCCACATATGAGTGAAAACATATGTCTGTCTTTCTCCGACTGACTTATTTCACTTAGCATAATACCCTCCAGTTCCATCCACATCGTTGCAAATGACAGGATTTCATTCTTACTCATTGTCAAGTAGTATTCCATTGTATATATAAACCACATCTTCTTTATCCATTCATCAGTTGATGGACATTTAGGTTCTTTCCATAATTTGGCTATTGGTGAAAGCACTGTGATAAACACTGGGGTACATGTGTCCCTATGAATCAGCACTTCTGTATCCTTTGCATAAATTCTTAGCAGTGCTGTTGCTAGGTCATAGGATAGTTCTATTTTTAATTTTTTGAGGAACCTCAACACTGTTTTCCAGACCGCCTGCACCAGTTTGCATTCCTACCAACAGTGCAAGAGGGTTCCTATTTCTCCACATCCACACCAGCATCTGTTGTTTCGTGAGTTGTTAATTTTAGCCACTCTGGCATGAGGTGGTATTTCAATGTGGTTTTGATTTGTACTTCCCTGATGACGACTGATGTTGAGCATCTTTTTATGTGTTTGTTGGCCATCTGAATGTTTTCTTTGGAAAAGTGTCTATTCATGTTTTCTGCCCATTCCTTCACTGGGTTATTTGTTTTTTGAGTGTTGAGTTTGGTAAGTTCTTTATAGATTTTCGATACTAAGCCTTTATCTGATATGTCATTTGCAAATATCTTCTCCCATTTCATCAGTTGCATTTTAGTTTTGTTGATTGTTTCCTTTGCAGTGCAGAAGGTTTTTTCTTGATGAGGTCCCAATACTTCTTTTATTTCCCTTGTCTTCGGAGATGTGTCAAGCAAAGAAATTGCTGTGGCTGAGGTCAAAGAGGTTGTTGCCTGTTTTTTCCTCTAGGATTTTGATGGTGTTCTGTCTCACATTTAAGTCTTTCATCCATTTTGAGTTTATTTGTTTTGTGTATATGGTGTAAGAAAGTGGTCCAGTTTCATTCTTCTGCATGTTGCTGTCCAGTTTTCCCAGCATCATTTGCTAAAAAGGCTGTTTTTTCCCCATTGGATGCTCTTTCCTGCTTTATCAAAGATTAGTTGGCCATACACTTGTGGGTCCAATTCCAGGTTCTCTATTCTATTCCATTGGTCTATGTGTCTCTTCTGGTGCCAATACCATACTGTCTTGGTGATTACAGCTTTGAAGTAGAGACTGAAATCCGGGATTGTGATGCTTCCTGCTTTGGTTTTCTATTTCAACATAACTTTGACTATTCGGGATCTTTTGTGGTTCCGTACAAATTTTAGAATTGTTTGTTCTAGCTTTGAGAAGAATGCCAGTGCAATTTTGATTGGGATTGCATTGAATGTGTAGATTGCTTTTGGGAGTATTGACATTTTAACACTATTTGTTCTTCCAATCCACAATCCATGAGTTTGGAGTGTTTTTCCATTTCTTTGTGTCTTCTTCAGTTTCCTTCATAAGTTTTCCATAGTTTTCAGCATACAGATCTTTTACATCTTTGGTTAAGTTTATTCCTAGGTAATTTATGGTTCTTGGTGCAGTTGTAAATGGGATCGATTTCTTGATTTATGTTTCTGTTGCTTCATTATTGGTGTATAGAAATGCAACTGATTTCTGTTCGTTGACTGATTTTGTACCTGTGACTTTGCTGAATTCATGTATCAGTTCGAGCAGCTTTTTGGGGGAGTCTTTTGGGTTTCCCAGGTAGGCTATCATGTCATCTGTGAAAAGGGAAAGTTTGATTTCTTCTTTGCCAGTTTGTTTGCCTTTTATTTCATTTTGTTGTCTGATGGCTAGGGCTAGGACTTCCAACACTATGTTAAACAACAGTAGTGAGAGTGTACATCCTTGCCATGTTCCTGATCTCAGGGGGAAAGCTCTCTGTTTTTCCCCACTGAGGATGATATTAACTGTGGGCTTTTCATATATGGCTTTTATGATGTTGAGGTATGTTCCTTCTATCCCAACTTTCTTGAGGGTTTTTATTAAGAAAGGATGCTGTATTTTGTCAAATGCTCTTTCTGCATCTATTGAAAGGATCACATCGTTCTTCTCCTTTATTCTATTAATGTGATGTATCACATTGATTGATTTGCAAATATTGAACCAGCCCTGCAGTCCAGGAATGAATCCCGCTTGATCGTGGTGAATAAGTCTTTTGATATACTGTTGAATTTGATTGGTAGTATCTTGTTGAGAATTTCTACATCCATGTAGTTCTCCTTTTTGGTAGGGTCTCTGTCTGGTTTGGGAATCAAGGTAATGCTGGATTCATAGAATGAATCTGGAAGGCTTCCTTCCATTTCTATTTTTTAGAACAGCTTGAGAAGGATACATATTAACTCTACTTTAAATGTCTGGTAAAATTCCCCAGGGAAGCCATCTGGGCCAGGACTCATTTGTTGGGAGATTTTTGATAACTGATCAATTTCTTCACTGGTTATGGGTGTGTTCAAATTTTCTATTTCTTCCCAGTTGAGTTTTGGCATTGTATGCATGTCTAGGAATTTGTCCATTTCCTCCAGGTTGTCCAGTTTGTTGGCATATCATTTTTCATGTAGTCTCTGATAATTGTATTTATGTGGTGTTGGTTGTGATCTGTCCCTTTCATTTGTGATTTTGTCTATTTGGGTCCTCTTCTTTTTTGAGGAATCTGGCTAGGGGTTTATCAATTTTGTTTATTTTTTCAAAAAACCATCTCTTAGATTCATTGATCTGTTCTACTGTTTTTTGGAAGGATTCTATATTATTTATTTCTGCTCTGATCTTTATTATTTCTCTTCTTCTGCTGGCCTTGGGGTTTCTTTGCTGCTCTGCTTCTAGTTCCTTTAAGTGTGCTGTTAGATTTTGTTTTTGGGATTTTTCATGTTTCTTGAGATAGGCCTGGACTGCAATGTATTTTCCTCTTAAGACTGCCTCTGCTGCATCCCAAAGAGTTTGGACTGTCGTATTTTCATTTTCATTTGCTTCCATATATTTTTTAATTTCTTCTTTAATTGCCTGGTTGACCCATTCATTCTTTAGTAGGATGTTCTTTAACCTCCGTGAATTTGGAGGCTTTCCAAATTTTTCTTGTGGTTAATTTCAAGTTTCATAGCAGAAAAATGCATGGTACAATCTCATGATCAGAAAAATGCATGGTATGACCTCAATTCTTTTATGTTTATTGAGGTATACTCTCAAGTCCAACTGGTCCAGTGTATCATTTGAGGCCATTATTTCTTTACTGATTTTTTTTTTGCCTAGATTATCTGTCCATTGCTGTGAGTGGAGTATTAAAGTCCCCTGCAATTACAGGATTCTTATCAATAAGATTGCTTATGTTTGTGAATAATCGATTTATATATTTGGGTGCTTCAAGTTGGGAGCACAAACATTTACAATTGTTACCTCTTCTTGATGGATGGACCCCAAAATTATGATATAATGCCCTTCTTCATTTCTTGTTACAGCCTTTAGTTTAAAATCGAGTTTGTCTGATATAAGTATGGCTACTTCAGATTTCTTTTGACATCCAGTAGCATGATAGATGGTTCTCCATCCCCTCACTTTCAATCTGAAGGTGTCCTCAGGTCTAAAATGAGTCTTTTGTGGACAACAGATAGATGGAGCTTGTTTTTTTAATCCATTCTATGTCTTTTGATTGGAACACGTAGTCCATTTACATTCAGAGTGATTACTGAAACATATAGATTTAGTGTCATTGTGTTCTCTGTAGGTTTCATGCTTGTGGTGATGTCTCTGGTCCTTTGTAGTCTTTGCAGCATTCTGCTCACAGAGTCCCCCTTATGGTCTCTTGCAGGGCTTGGTTAGTGGTCATGAACTCCTTTGGTTTTGTTTGTCTGGGAAAGCCTTTATCTCTCCTTCTATTCTGAATGACAGCTTTGCTGAATAAAGGATTCTTGGCTGCATATTTTTCCTTTTCAGCACATTGAGTATTTCCTGCCACTCCTTTTTGGCCTGCCAAGTTTCAGTGGACAGGCCTGCTACTACCTTTATGTGTAGGGATCTACCCTTGTAGGCTAAGGCCCATTTGTCCCTAGCTGCTTTCAGAATTCTCTCTTTATCTTTGTATTTTGCCAGTTTCACTATGATACGCCATGGAGAAGATCTACTCCTCTTAAATCTGAAGGGAGTTCTCTGTGCCTCCTGGATTTGGATGTATGTTTTCTTCCCCAGTTTAGGGGAGTTCTCTGCTAATATTTGTTCAAGTAAACCTTCAGCCCCTTTCTCTCTCTTCTTCTTATGGAACTCCTATGCTACGGATGTTATTATGTTTCATTGAATTACTTAGTTCTCTAAGTCTCCTCTCATGGCCTAGTATTTTCTTATGTTTCTTTTTCTTGGGTTCATCATTTTCCATGATTTTATCTTTTATTCCACTTAATCTCCCTTCTGCCTCTTCCATCCTTGCTGTCACTGCATCTAGTTTATTTTGCATCTCATTTTACAGCATTTCTTAAGTCATCACGACTGTTTCTTAGTTCCTTGATCTCTGCAGCAATACATTCTCTGCTGTCTTCTATGCCTTTTTCAAGCCCAGCTGTTAATCTTATGACTATTATTCTAAATTCTTACTCAGTTGTATTGTTTATATCTGTGTTGAGCAATTCTCTAGCTGTCATTCCTTCCTGGTTTTTCTTTTGAGGAGAATTCTTCCATTTCATCTTATTGGCTAGTTTTCTGTCCCTTATGCATTTTAATAGCTTGTTATGAGGCCTGCATCTGCGAGCACTACTATATTAAAAAGGGGCCATATGCTGTTCAGGACCTGGCCTTTCAGGAGGTGTTTTTGGAGTGTGTTTTGTGCTCTCTGTTGTTGTGACTCTGGTTGCTTTATCTCCCCACTTGTAGTGGTGGTTTGGACCCTCTACCAGGTGTGCTTTGATTTGTTCAGTGAAGTGTCCCTGGAAAAAAATCAAATAAGGAGGGGGCATGGAAGAGACCTTATCCCATGCAAAGAGAGATATGACAGGGGTGGGAAAAAGGAAAAGAAAAAAACCTGACCAGGCAGAGAATCAGATAGCTGCTTTCACTTGGTCCAGAGAGAGAGAGAAAGAGAGAGAGAGAGAGAAAGAAAGGGGAAAATAAAGAAGATACAGAAGAGGTGTAAAAAATGTTGATTAAAAATGTGCCTTAAACAAACCAACAACCAGGACAACCAGACTAGAGAAGGGAAGAAATAAGAGGAAGAAAAAGAAGGAAATACACACACACACACGCACACACATATACATATAAAATAAGAATTGACCAAGAATCAAATCAGAGATTGCAAAACCACTGGACCGATATCTAATGGCGCCTTGGAACGGGCAGCAGCGCTGGCCTGGAGGAGGGGCTCTCTGGCTGGTCAGCGTCCATCCTGCTCTGGTAGATACGCAGTTAACAGGCGTGGAGGGGCCGGGTTTGGTGTAGGCGGGTCCCGCCTCCTCCTGCCTCCACTTTGGGCCCCTCTTCCCTTCTCTGAAACCCCACTTTGTTGGTAATGGAGAGGAAAATGGCGACATCCCAGTCTCTCCTCCCCAGACTGAGTGTACCAAACCACTGTCTTCAAACCACCCACACGGGCCTGAGCAGCTGGTTCTCTTCCCTCCAAAGTCTCCCGCGCCTCCCAGGTGCCTGTCCGGGTTTCAAACCCCTGTGTCTTAAAGGATCCGGCTCTCTGCGCCCTGGTTCCTGGGTAGTGCCACTCCGGCCCATCAACTAAGAACCTCTGGCTCCTCACAGTGCCCAGCAGGCACCAACGGGCGGGTTCTGTTCTGCTCCATCGTCTCCCATGCCTCCCAGGTGCTGTGCTGGGATTCAAACCCCGATGTCTTAAAGGGTCCCAGTCCTTGCGCCCTGGTTCCGTGGTAGTGCCTCTCTGCTCAGCCCGCCGACAAAGGGCCTCTGGGTGGTGAGGGTCCTGCAGAGTGTTTTGTCCTTGGAATGGCTATTTGCCTTCTTCCCGCAGCACTCAAGGGAGAAAATTGCTCTCTCCAACTGTGCCTGGGAGCTAGCTACCAAGCCTGATGCTGGCTGCCCTCCCCAGGTGCGTGGACAGGGCAGCCGGCCCCAGTCCGGAGAAGGCCCCGCAGTTAGAAATTCGATCTTCCTCCGTTCTTTTCGATCCCCGGTCCATGGTTTTTCTCTTGTCCAAATACAATCCTTCACCCCCACAGCCTCTCTTTCTCTTCCTTTTGTCTCTCCACAGAAGGAGATGCCTCCCCTCTGTGCCTCCGCCACCCGTTTTCTCTCTCCCAGTTTGCAGTCATGCACCTACGCCCGCCATGTTGTCCCCGTGGGCCCCTGGAGATGCTTCCGTCACTCTGTAGCCCAGGTTTCTGGAACTCCAAGTCTTCTGGCTTCAGTACTGCTGTGTTTGAAGGACAAAAGAACTTTGGGTCCCTCTACTTCTTTGCCATGTTGACTCCTCTAAAAACTTTTTGCTAGTTGTTGTAAAACTAAATAAGGAATCAAGCAAAAAAAACTCATAATTAAGTATAAAAATAAAATTAGTTTTGGTTAATTCCTGAAGACGATTCTGTTTACAGTTAAGGAAATAGGAAAAAATGACTTGTCATAGTTGTCAAGTATGCTAGGTATTATGGTCCTGCTTTTATGGCATTTGACCCTGAGACTCAGAATCGTCCGAGGCAGCATAAGTTCTCCATTGTGTAAAGAAGGCTGAATTTTCGTCACCATGGCTTTTTCTGATGTCAGGGAGTTGGATCCTATGAAGAGTGAAGTCATATCCCTACTTAAGCTGATGAATAGTTTCTCAAACAAATTTAACAAGGGTTTCCTGTGTACCCACTGTGTGCCTGGAATACATCTGTGAACAAAACAGACCCTTGCCTTGCTGGTGGAAGGAGACAGCGAACATGAAATGTGTAGAGTAGGTTAGAGGTGGGGGACGATAGGGCATCCTGGGCTGGAGTGGAGCTGGGCAGGGTGTAGGGCTGTGCACATGTGCACAGGGCCAGAGACCTGGAGGAAGGGAGGAAGTTAGCCATGTGGGTAGCTGGAGAACATTCCCACAAAGGGACCATCTAAGGCAAGGGCCTGTGTGGATGTGTACTTAGCCCGTTGCAGGGGAGCCACGGAGACCATGGGAGTAGAAGGAGAAGGGAGCTGAGGCTGCCCTGGGGTGGGATGTACCTTGAGTGAGGCAGCCCTCTTCTGAAGGAGAAAACCTGAACTGCCAACATGCCAGCAGCTGGGGAATGAGTGCTTCACGCCAGAAGGGGGTCTGGGCAGGACTCCCAGCAGCCCCCACAGAGCAGGATTTATAGGGCTTGAGTCATTTCATGCAGACAGGGCTTAAGGGGGAATCCTATGCTCCATGTGGAAAACCCAAGAGACTCCACCAAAACACTGCCAGAACTGAGCCATGAATTCAACAAAGTCGCAAGATATAAAATCAACGTACAGAAATCGGTTACATTTCTATACACCAATAATGAAGCAACAGAAAGAGAAATCAAGGAATTGATCCCATTTACAATTATACCAAAAACCATAAGATACCTTGGAATAAACCTAACCAAAGAAGCAAAAGGTCTGTATTTTGAAAACTATAGAAAGCTTGTGAAAGAAATTGAAGAAGACACAAAGAAATGGAAAAACATTCCATGCTCACGGACTGGAAGAACAAATATTGTTAAATTAAACACACTACCCAAAGCAATCTACACATTCAGTGTAATTCCTATCAAAATAACACCAGCATTCTTCACAAGCTAGAACAAGCAATTCTAAAACTTGTACGGAACCACAAAAGACCCCGAACAGCCAAGAAATCTTGCAAAAGAAAACCAAAGCTGGACGCATCACAATTCCAGACTTTAAGCTGTATTATAAACTTTAATTATCAAGACAGTATGGTACCAGCACACACACACACACACACACACACACACACACACACAAAGATGCGTAGGTCAATGGAACAGAACCAAAAATGGACCCACAAATATATGGCCAACCAGTCTTCAACAACAGGAAAGAATATCCAATGGAAAAGACAGTCTCTTTAGCAAGTGGTGCTGGGAAAACTGGACAGCGACATGCAGAAGAATGAAGCTGGACCACCTTCTTACACCATACACAAAAATAAATTCAAAATGGAAGAAAGACCTAAATGCATGACAGGAAACCATCAAAATCCTAGAGGAGAAAACAGACAGCAACTTCGTTGACCTCAGTTGCAGCAACTTCTTCCTAGATATGTTTCCAGAGGCAATGGAAACAAAAGCAAAAATGAACTTAAGATAAAAAGCTTCTGCATGATGAAGGAAACAGTCAACGAAACTAAAAGGCAACTGACAGAATGGGAAAAGATATTTGCAAATGACATATCAGATCAAAAGGTTATTATCCAAAATCTATAAAGAACTTATCAAATGCAACACCCAAAATACAATCCAGTGAAGAAATGGGCAGAAGACATGAATGGACACTTTTCGAAAGAAGACATCCAGATGGCAAACAGTCACATGAAAAGATGCTTAACATCCCTCATCATCAGGGAAACACAAATCAAAACCACAATGAGATACCACCTCACATCTGTTACAATGGCTAAAATTAACAACTCAGGTCACAACAGATATTGGCAAGGATGCAGAGAAAGGGGAACACTTTTGCATTGTTGGTGGGAATGCAAACTGCTATAGCCACTCTGAAAAAAGTATGGAGGTTCTCAAAAAAAAAAAAAAAAAATAGAAGTACCTTATGACCCAGCAATTGTACTACTAGGTATTTATAGGATAAAATTTATAGGATAAAATTTATAGGATAATTGTACTACTAGGTATTACAGGATAAAAAAATGCTGATTTGAAGGGGCACTTGCGCCCCAATGTTTATAGCAGCACTATCAACAATAGCCAGATTATGGAAAGAGCCCAAATGCCCATCAACTGATGAGTGGATAAAGAAGATGTGATATATATATATATATATATGATGCTAAGCAAAATAAGTTAGAGAAAGACAGATGTCATATGATTTCACTTATGATGTGGAATTTAAGGGACAAAACAGATGAAATTAGGGAAGGAAAAATGAGATTAAAAACCAGAGAGAAAGACAAACCATAAGAGACTCTTAAATACAGAGAACAAACTGAGGGTTTCTGGAGGGGAGGTAGTGGGGGGATGGGCTAAATAGGTGATGGGCAGGGCCTCTGGGTGGCTCAGTTGGTTAAGTGCCCAACTTTGGCTCAGGTCATGATCTCACAGTTTGTGGGTCAAGCCCCACGTAGGGCTCTGTGCTGACAGCTAGCTTGAAGCCTCTTTCGGATTCTGTGCCTCCCTCTGTCTCTGACCTTGCCCTGCTGTCTCTGTCTCTCTCTCTCTCAGAAATAAATAAAAAAACATTTAAAACATTAAAAATAAATAAATAAATAAATAAATAGGTGATGGGCATTAAGGAGGGTGTTTGTTGTCAAGAGCACTGGCTGTTATATGTAAGTGATGAATCACTAAATTCCACCCCTGAAACCAATACTACACTATACCTTAACTAACTTGGATTAAACAACAACAACAACAACAAAGTCAGGGGAATCCTAGGATAACATATTGGGAGCTCTCCGTGTAATCCCAAGGCACTTAGTTGACTGACAGCGACAGCGACAGCATGCAAAGACACAAAATTGACACACAACAGTTTTGCATAGATCAGACCAAGATAGGGACTAAAGAGGACTTTAAAATTCTTTTTTTAAATGTTTTTTTAAAATTTATTTCTGAGAGAGAGGGAGAGAAAGAGAGAGAGGGACAGCATGAGCAGGAGAGGGTCAGTGAGAGAGGGAGATACAGAATCCGAAGCAGGCTCCAGGCTCTGAGCTGTCAGCACAGAGTCTGACGCGGGGCTCGAACCCACGAACCGCGAGATCATGACCTGAGCCGAAGTCAGATGCTCAACCGACTGAGCCACCCAGGCACCCCTAAAAATGACTTTAAAGGAGATGAAAGTCATACACCAAGGAAACTGCAAAAAGTTTGAAGTATTTGCTGGCTACTTTTTTTTTTTCTCTATGCCTGAGAACCATGACTGGATAGCAAGCTATTAGTGAGAAAGACGTGGATCTCACCCTTCTTTTGGCTGCCATAACAAAATCCTAAAGACTGAGAGGCTTATGCAGCAGACATTTATTTTCTCACAGTTCTGAACGCTGCAAGGTCAAGGTCAAGGTTTGGTTTCTGCTGAGACCCCTCTGCGTGGCTTGTAGACACCCTCATCTCACTGAGTCCTCACATGGTCTTTCCCCTGAGCGGCAACATCAGTGTGCTTCTTCCTCTTTTTACAAGGACACCAGTCATCTTGGATTGGGGTCTCATCCTTTTGACCTTGCTTAACTTTAATTACCCCTTTAAACCCCAAATCGTCACATTGGGGGCTAGGATTTCACGTGTGATTGTGAGGGGGCACACTTCAGTCCCTAGCTGTATCATAGTAACTTGTGTTCCTTTAGGCATTTAGGACCAGAACGTTCTGCATGAGTCCATAACTGTTCTCCTTGGCCAGGCTGGAGCCACAAAAGGTAATGAGATACACCTTTGAAATGTCAATCTCTGTATCACCCAGGCAATCCCGGAAAGGCCACCGAGTGCCCATCCCCCTTTTTTTAACTTCCACACATTGATTTTTAATTCTTTCTCAGCTTTCAGATGTAGATTTTTAACCCTGCAGTGGTCAAAATTCAGTACTCGACAATACATTCTTATTGTGGACTCACATAGAATTGAAACCTGTCACCTAATTCTGTGCCTTGGCACTAGGTTATGCAAAGTGTCATTTCCTCACAAAACATAACATAGAGTCCGGAAAATAGAACTAGTAGAGTATCATATTGGATGTTTAACAATTTTTTAAAAAAGCAATCTCTACACCCAGTGTGGGGCTTGAACTCATGAGCCTGAGATCAAGAGTCACGTGCTTCACCTACTGAGCCAGCCAAGCGCCCCTCATATTAAATGTTAATATTCAGCACAAGGGTGACAAGAGCCATGCACTGAATCCTACTTTTGCTAAAACAGCTTCTTTGGCAGGGGAGAACAGAGGTAATACTCTACAGTTGATCAACTGTCAGATGATTAGAGGCCAAAAGTCATCGAGTTAGAAAATGTTATCAGCAGACTGTGCATTTTGAAATCCTGGGAAAGGGAGGCTGCTGAGGATGGGTTCCTACCCATCCTGTCCACACCCTCCTCACCACATTTTTTTTTTAACCTCGCTGTTAGAGCCTGCATTTTGTTTACATATTCACCCTCCTCCACAAAAGCTCTAGGGTCGGCCCACCATCCCTAGTCCCAGCAACTGAATCATTATGGATTAAATTCAGTTACTTTCCTTCACTGTAATTCCCTTAGTCATGGATGTGGGATGTAACCCTGGCCTGGTGAAGTGTTCGAAGTCAGCTGGGATGATTCAGTGTTAAAGGGGCTACATGAAGGGGCACCTGGGTGGCTCAGTCGGTTGAGCGTCTGACTTCCACTCAGGTCATGATCTCACGGTTCGTGGGTTCGAGCCCCGTGTCGGGCTCTGTGCTGACAGCTCAGAGCCTGGAGCCTGCTTCAGATTCTGTGTCTCCTTCTCTCTCTGACCCTCCCCTGCTCATGCTGTCTCTCTCTCTCTCTCAAAAATAAATAAAACATTAAAAAAATTTTTTAAAAGGAGGGGCTACATGGAAACATGCTCTCTCTCTTTTGTCTCTGGAGGTTGGGTGGTTGTGAAACCTGGAGCAGCTGCAGCTGTCTTGTGATCACGAGGGGAGCTGGTGGAGACAAACAAGTTGCTGTGGATGGAGCCCAAGGTAGAAAGACAGGAAGCATGGAGATGCCTGAACGAATTGTTGAGTTGCTGAACTGTGGAGTTCAGCTCCAACACTGGGGCAGCTTTTCCTGTAGACTTGGCTTATATCTTGAAACACAGCAGTATAGCTGGTTTACAGTTTGTATCTGATGTATTTTTAAAAGTTTGTGCAGGTCTATTTCTGCTCGTTCTTGCTTCCGCTGGCCCTTTCTCACGGAACCTTGTTTCCTGATTTGCCATTTATCTCTGTGCGGAGGCCATGGCCCTTAGAAAAATGCTATCCAGGGCTTCTGGGAGGTTGGGATAGAAGTGCTTCCTCCTTAGAGGATTTACATTTGCTTCTGCCAGAGGCCTGGGGGCTTCATTGGTCAGCGACACCTTAAACCCAATTCCTGGCTTGAGAGTCCAGAAGGGAAGTAGGCCTGCAACTCTGCCCAAGGCAACAAGGATGAGGCTGCAGTCAAGACCCCTCCCGCACAGTGCTTTCTTTCTCTTTCTTCTTTTTCTTTCCTTTTCCGTAGTCAGTACCCAGCAACCTTTTCTGAGGTCCCCTGGGATCTTAGGGGATGGGAAGGCTTGTTTCTCGTTCACACTTACCTTGACAGAGGACCCTCTGGAGTAGCAGCCAGTAGGAGGCACCCCAGTGAGACCCCTGCCTGGGCGTTGACTTCTCCTTCTCCCCCGGGGAGGCCTCAGGACCCAAACTCTTGTGTCCTGGAGGAAAGTGGCCGAGCATTCCTTCTCTTTCTGGATTCCGACTTCGCCTCAACATTGGCCCGAGCACTTGCCACCAATTTACCAGTTCTTTCATTTTCTCAGGTGATGCTCTTCATATGTCATCTAGCAACATACTCTTTTCATGGAGAGGGTTACTCTCCCCCTGTCACTAGTTTTATGTGAGGAAATACATTCATCACTGTTACAGTCACTTGGGTCAGGAGTTTCTGTTACTTTCAGCCAACCGAGTCCGCTCGGGACACCTTACCACATTCTGGAGAAAATTCTGCCAGGATGTCTGAAAGAAGTCCAAAACCTTTAATCGTAGGGTTTGGGATGCCCGGACTCAGTAAAGATTTCTTGGTTATACTGGGAAAACATGTACAGGAGGGAAAAGATGGACTTATAAAGGAGATGTTGCACAAATATGACAGCGGAAAAGAAAAGTAACATTTATTATGGAGGGCCGATAGCTATTCAACTTTTTAGCTTTATCATCTTTGGACTAAAACTCTGATCCCTTAGATTAAATAATGAGATTCTATTATTTAAGATGTGCAGATAATGGGACAGAATTGAGAGCGAGAGCAAAGGGAAGAAGGAGGGGAGGAGGAGAGAGTGAAAGAAGGGGGAGGAGAAGAAATAAGGGGAGAGAGAAGGAAGGCGAGAGAGATCTGTTCTATCCTGTTCCCACTTGGGACAAATCCACAAAAAGGTGGTCCACCCCCATGTTCTCTGCCGCGCTGGGTCAGTCAGCCCACACTGTGCCATGTGTCCTGAGGTCTTGGGAGCCTTCCTCACTGGGACACAGTCATGGCTGTGACTAACTCGGCCAAGTTCACACACAGTGTGGTTTACATTTGGCTTTGTTTTCAAGCTGGAAACTGTAAATTTTATTTAGAGCCACGTGGGTGTAGTGACTGTAAAACCAGTTTTAGCCAGACAGGATGTCTGAGAAAGAACACCAGGAAGCCAGGAACTCGGGTGCATCTTGGTTTTCACGTTGCCTTCTGGATCTTGAGAGAATCTCTACTTCTCTGAGCCTCTTGGCCCCCAGCGTTTCAATAAGGGGTTTGACGAGATGATCTTTAAGACTCAGATGCTGACATGCAGCTTTGTGAATCCAAATTCATTTGAGATTTTAAAGCCTGGATTTGATGGGAAGTCACCCAGTTGATTTAACACAGTCCTCATCCTTGCTGTATTTCCCTTGGTAGCCATCCCGGTCCTCATGGGTCATTGCACTGTCATGGGGCTTCGCTGCAGAGGATGCCGTGGGGACAGCCCAGCCCCTACAGGACCCAGCTCTGGCCGCTGGAAATATCAAGTGAAGGGAGCTGCCTCACTCAACAGGACGCTCCTTCCTAGCGGACAGCTCATGCCCAAACACTGGCCTGCTGGGTCTGTTCGGTGACCTCAGCAAAGTACCTCAAACTGGGGGACTTAAGAAACAACGGGCATTTATTTTCTTACTTGGAGGCTGGAAGTCCAAGATCGAGGTGCCAGTGTGGTTGTTGGTTTCTTCTGAGACCCATTTTTATGGCTTATAGATGGATGTCTTCCCAGTGTGTCTTCCCATGGCCTTTTCTCCAATTGCCCGTCCCTGGGGCCTCCTCCTCTACATTTTTCTCTCCACCCCCCCACTCCCCCAGTATTTATTGAGCTCCTACGATATGCCAAGTGCTGTGTCAGGACTTAGGGGCGCAGCAGCATGGAGGATGGACAGGCAAGGGCCAGGCTCTCACAGAGCTTCTGTTCTCGTGGTTATTGTTTTATAAGCAGGGCGCAGAGGTGCAAGAGCACCTGGCTCTGGGGCGGAGGGCAGACAGGCCAGGTTCAGCCACTCACTGCTGACACAGTCCAAAGACAGAGGGGTGAGTGGTGGTGAAACACCACCAACGTTGAGTGAGGCCAACATCAGGAGGACACCGAATTAACACCTCAAAGACTGTCTCCAAAGTGCAGAAAATCCTTCCAGGTTTATGTGAGGAAAATGTGGGACGGGGGTCAGTGGGCACAGGCAGGTGGGCAGTGAAGGTCAGGTCAGTCCTTGTGCTGGGGCCAGTCACTTGGGCTGCTGGCTAAGGGCAGTCACATTGCTTGAGGGGTATTTTCAGTGCCCATCATGGATGCTTTGCCTGAGTTAAGAGAGAAGCTGGAAAGAACTTAATCAATTAGAAAGTACAGGAGCGCCTGGGTGGCTCAGTCAGTTAAACATCCATCTCTTGGTTTTGGCTCAGGTCATGATTTCACAATTCTGTGTGTTCCAGCCCCGTGCTGGGTTCTGGGCTGGCCGCACGAATCCTGCTTGGGACTCTCTCTCTGCCCCTCCCCTGCTCATGCTGTCTCTGTCTCTCTCAAAATAAATAAACTTTAAAAAAACAAAAAAGAAAGTAAAAATGGAGATAGTTGAAGTTCTCTCCCAGTTTTGTCAGGATTTTTTAAAAATTGGAGTATAATTGATGGATAATATCCTACTAATTTCAATTGCATATCATAGTGACTTGATATTTTTATACAGTGTAAAATGATCCCCACAATAAATGTAGTTACCATCTATCACCATCAAAGTTATTACAGTATTATCGACCACGTTCTCTATGCTGTATATTACATCCCAGTGACTTATTTCTCTTATAACTGGAAGTTTGTATCTTTTAATTCACTTAATTCACTTCATTTTGCTTGTCCTCCAACCACTACCCACTCTGTAATCAAGTTTGTTTTCTGTATCTATGAGTCTGTTTCTGTTTTATTCATTTGATTTTTTAAATTTAGATTCTACCTACAAGAGAAATCACATGGTATTTGTCTTTCTCTGTCTGGCTTATTTCACTTAGCATAATACCCTCTAGGGCCACCCATGTTGTTGCAAATGGCAAGATTTCATTTATATTAATGGCTGAGTAATATTCTTATCACATCTTCTTTATCCATTCATCTTTTTTAAGTTTATTTATTTTGAGAAAGAGAGAAAGAATGAGTAGGGGACAGGCAGAGAGAAAGAGAGAGAATCCTAAGCCGACTCTATGCTGTCAACACAGGGCCTGACGTGGGGCTCGATCCCACAAACTGTGAGATGTGTGGAGGAATCAAGAGTCAGACGCATAACTGACTGAGCCACCCAGGCGCCCTCTCCATTCATCTGTTGATAGACACTTAGGTTGCTTCCAAATCTTGGGTATAAATCTTAAGTGAACCTAGGTGTGCACAGATCTCTTCAAATTGGTGTTTATGTTTTCTTTGGATAAATATCCATGAGTGGAATTGCTGGTATTCTATTTTTAATTTTTTGAGGAACCTCCACACTGTTTTCCACAGTGGCTGCACCCATCTATTTTCCCATCAGCAGTACATGAGGGCTCCCTTGTCTCCTCATGCTCACCAATATTTGTTATTTTTTGTCTTTTTGACACTAGCTAATCTGACAGGTGTGAGGTGATAACTTCATTTTGGTTTCCTTGTGCATTTCCTGGGCTATATTAGTGATGTTGAGCATCTTTTCATGTCCCTGTTGGCCATCTGTATGTCTTCTTTGGAAAACATGTCTATTCATATCTGCTGCCCATATTATAATCAGGTTGTTTGCTTTTTTTGATATTAAGTTGTATACTTTTTTTTGGTCAGAATTATTTCTGTTTATTTAATGGCAATTTTGAAAATCCCAAATATGTTTGCCTTACTTTTGTTATTCTAATACAGCAGAGTGGCTTGTTAATTATCAGACATCTTTTCCCCTAGATGTTCACCCATTCTCTTATTACTCACTTGATTATTGGCTGAAGAGAAATGTCACAATAATTGGCCAAGGATTTCTCAGCTTAGTTTTTTTTTTTTGTTGAGTTTTTCATTTTTATTCTAGTACAGTTAATATACAGTGTTATGTTAGTTTTAGGTGTAGAATCTAGTGATTCAGCAACGCTGTATATTACTTAGTGCCCATTGTGATAAGAGTTGTGTCAGTTTTAAAATATATTCTAAACATTAACCCTTTATTGGATGTATAATTTTCAAATATCTTCTTCCAGTTAGTAATGCACCTTTTCACTTTGTTTATGGTATCCTCTGCTGTGCAAAACTTTTTAGTTTGATGTAATACTATTCATTTATTTTAGCATTTGTTGCCCTCACCTGAAGAGACTGGCCCCCAAAAGTATTGCTAAGACTGATGTCAAAGGGCTTACTGCCTATATTTTCTTCTAGGAGCTTTATGGTTTCAGGTTTTACATCAAGTCTTTAATCCATTTTGAATTTATTTTTGTGTATTGTGTAAGATATTGGTCCAGGTTCATTCTTTTGCATGCGGTTGTCCTGTCTCCCAATTTCATTTACTGAAGGGACTGTCTTTTCCCCATTGTATATTCTTGCATCTTCTTATAGATTAATTGGCATATATATGTGGGTTTATGTCCATCTATTCTACTCCATTGATCTATATGTATAGTTTCATGCTAGTACCATACTGTTTTGATGACTGTAGCTCTGTAGTATACTTTGAAATCAGCATACCTCCAGCTTTGTTCTTCTTTCTCAAGATTACTTTGACTTTTTGGGATATTTTGTGTTTCCACATAAACTTTGGGATTCTTTGTTAAAGCTCTGTGAAAAATGACAGTGGAAGTTTGGTTGGGGTTGCATTGAATCTGTATAGTTCTTTGGGTAGTATGGACATTTTAACAATATTAATTTTTCCAATCTATGAACATGGAATTTCTTTCCATTTATTGGTGTCATATTCAACTTCTTTAATCAATGTCCCATAGTTTTTAGAGTACAGGTCTTTCATCTTGGTTAACTTTATTCCTAGGGGTTTTATTCTTTTCTTTTTTTTAATGTTTTATTTATTTCNAGGAGTTTTATTCTTTTTGATGCAATTGTAAATGGGATTATAGCCGTGATTTTTCTTTCTGATAGTTCATTATAAGTGTATAGGAAAATTACTATTTCTGTGTGTTAATTTTGTATCTTTTGACTTTATTGAATTTATTTATTAGTTCTAACAGTTTTTAAGTGAAATCCTTATGGTTTTCTATATATATTATCCATCCACAAATAGTGACAGTTTTACTCCCTCCCCCGCCCAATTTCCAATTTTACTTATCCAATGACTTGTATTTGCTTTTCTTGCCTAATTGTTGTGGCTAGGACTTTCAATACTATGTTAAATAAAAGTGGTGAGAGTGGACATCCTTGTCTTCTTACTGATTTTAGAAGAAAAGATTTCAACTTTTCACTGTTGGGTATGATGTTAGCTGTGGGTTTGTCACATCTGGCCTTTATTATGTTGCGGTATGTTCCTTCTACATTTACTTTGTTGAGAGTTTTTATCATAAATAGGTGTTGAATTTTGTCAGATGCTTTTTCTGCATCTATTGATGTGATCATATTATTATGATTCTTTATTTTGTTAATGTGGTGTATCATGTTGATGATTTGTAGGTGTTGAACCAAGATTCTTGCTTTGCTGGAACAAATCCCACTGGATCATGGTGTATGACACTTTTAATATATTGTTGAATTTGGTTCACTAATATTTTGTTGAGGATTTTTGCATCTCTGTTCATGAAGGATATTGCCTCTAATTTTCTTCTGTGTGGGGTCTGTCTGGTTTCGTATCAGGGTAATGCTGGCCTTGTGAAATGAATTTCAACGTGTACTTCCCTCTTCAATTTTTTGCAATAACTTGAGAAAGACAGGTATTAGCTCTTCTTTAAATGCTTGGTAGAATTTACCTTTGATGCTGTCCGGTCCTGGACTTTTCTTTTTGGAGAGTTTAAAAATTAAAAAGATTCTATTTTGTTACTTGGAATCAGTCAGTTCAGATTTTCTGTTTCTTTTTGATTCAGTGTGGGAAGTATATTTTAGGAATTTATCCCTTCTACGTTTTCTAATTATTTGGCATACATTATTTGTAATAGTCTCTTATGATACTTTGTATCTCTGTGGTGTCAGTTGTAACTTCTTCCTTTCATTTCTGATTTTATTTATTTGGGCTCCCTCTCTCTTTATGAGTCTGGCAAGTGGTTTATCAATTTTGGTTATCTTTTTTAAAAAGCCAGTTTTTAGATTCATTGATCTTTACTATTGTTTTCTGTTTTGTTTTGTTTTTGGTCTCTATATCATTTACTTCCGCTCTTATCTTTATTATTTCCTTCCTTCTACTAACTTTAGGTTTTATTTGTTCTTTTCGTAGTTCCTTCAGGTGCAAGGTTAAATTGTTTATTTGGATTTTTCTTGTTTTTTTTTTTTTTTTTGAGGTAGGCCTGTGCCACTTTGAACTTTCTTCTTAGAACCGCTTTCGTCCCGTCCCATAGATTTTGGAAAGTTGTGTTTCCATTTTCATTTGTCTCAAGATATATTTTGATTTCCTCTTTGATTTCTTCATTTAGTAGCATGCTGTTTAGTCCTTGCGTGTTTCTGTTTCTTCAAGTTTTCTTATAATAATTAATTTCTAGTGTTTGCCATTGTGGTCAGAAAAGATCCTCGATATGATTTTAATCTTCTTGAATTTATTGAGACTTGTTTTGTGGCCTAACATGTGATCTTTAAGTAAAGCTTCCTCAAAATGCACAGGTTTCTAAAATTAGCAGAGACTGTCACTGGAGGGGATTCAGTGGAGGTAAATGGTCTGACTAGGTGGTCTCTAAGGTCCATTTTATAGGACTTGCCTGTACTCATTCAATGTCACCTGACAGCTCTTCCTTAAATAGTTAAAGGATGCAGGGGCTCAAATAAGAGTGAAAGTTGCACATCACGTCTCTGAGTTTGCTGTTCTTAGGCCAAACTTAGCTCCTTGCCCCAGCTCCCGGAGACCCGAATCAGCCTCACTTTCTCTCTACCTACCCTTCCTGTACAAACTGAGGAAGGACTTCAGGTCATCAAAATCACGGCAATGAAAAAAATAAACCAATGGGGTGACTTTAATTGAGAATTTACTCTGTACTGAGAATCTGTTCTCAGCAGAGGGAAGTAAAGGAAAAAAAATATCTGGCTCTAAAGCCATTACAAGGCAGATGGAGAGATGAGTTGTACTCAGACTAAAACTTGTCATTATCATGGGAGGGGTATCTGGAAAGGAGACCATTGGTCACATTAGGGAGGATCTGATCATGGAGACCTTGCTTCTGGAAATCAAAGCAAAATGTACGTCCTGCTACCCCGGGTAAGTCTAGCCATGGGAATCTCTTTATATCTCTTTATTTAGTCATTAAATGCAACGTGGCCTCCAACAGGCACCAGTCAGAGATTTATGCTTATTGGTCCTGATTTTGCAAGACAGTGACTTTGGAGGAAGATGTTGAAGAAGACTCAATCTCCAGCTGCCTTGGACCAAGTTACCCAAACCAGTCTCAGTACAGCCAGCGGGTGGAGAACCTCTTAGAAATCGTCTGAGAAGTCTTTTGAACTCCTTGGAAACAGATACGGAGTAAACACAACGATTATGTTTGTAATATTAATACAAAAAGAGTAACTTGTCTCCGTTGTTCTGTTCCTCCTGGCAGCTGCTATTGTTCACAGAACCTATAGCCTCAACAAGAAGTTAGTATATTTATGTCTGTCCTGTTTCCTCTAGGAGTCCTATATGCGTGCCTAAGGAAAAAAAAATCACATTGAGCCAAATATGTAACCTACTTAACAGGCACAGGAAACTCTCAAAGATTTGGAAGAAAACCTTTCCAGAAGTAGGGAGAAAGGGGCAGAATTCCACTCTCAGGTCCATCTCGTGGCTTCTGTCGCCTCACAGTGGAGACCCGGCGGAGCCACGGGCATGTCCCTACGCTCTCTGGGAGTAGTATCTGCAGGAAGGTGTCAGCAAAGAATCAAGCATCCCGCCGAGTCTGGTACCAAGTCCGGTGAACGACCACAGGGAGCCTTGACATGAATTCTGGGATAGCTTTGAAGCCAACACTCTGGAACTCTCATTAGGCAAGAGCAGGCTGCCTGGACCCACTACCATTTTCTCAGGCTTTGATCAAGGTTCAAAGCTTTGAGGTATCGGGGAGGTTCTAGAAGCCCACTGGGGAGGCATCTTGTGGGGGCCAGTGCAGATTTGGGCTGAATTGGAATGTATGGTATGAAATCAGTTTAAAAACTTAAAGAGATTCTACTGAGACTAAATTGCCCTCTCTCTAGGATTCCCTAAAACACCTCCAATCATGTTTTGGGGTTCAAAGTCTGAACTAGATCTGTCCTGCAAACCCAAACTGGCTGATTGGTCAGGGGCTACCAGATTCAGAACCGTCCTTGTGTATGCGGAACTTACCTAGGAAGTTTTGATCCATGTGCAGTACTAGAACATTCCCTCGGTGGTCACTAGGTAGTGTTTGCATCTTTGCTTGTGCTGTGCTTGCCCCAGACCTCTGACAGTTTAATATTCAGTTGATGATAATGTCAAAAAACATTCAGTTGTTTTTCATGACTTACATTTGTCCGTATGTCCTCTGTTACTAGGAATTATTTTCTTCTAATTTTTTTTGAAAGTGAACCTTTTTTTAACCTCTAGGAGAAAGTGGACCCTTTTCTGCATTTAGTTTTGTGAAGAATGAATGCAATCGACTCACCCAGTGATGTATAATAAAAACACATTGCATTTACATGTCAGATTATCTTCCAGAGACTATTCCCAGCCATCATCTGCTTGATTTTATAGACATAAATAGACATGTATGTAAATATATATGAGACCAGATGAATATGTACATATAAAGATATAGTTATTAAATCTGTGTTTATATATATCTGAACAATGTAGTATTAATATTGTGTATGTGGATGTATACATGTACAGCAGTGGATATATATAAGGGTATTTGTGTGTGTGTGTGTGTGATATGTGATTATAAAACTTAAGCAAAGTATAGTATAGGAACATAAATGTCAATTTTGTCTGAGACCAAAAGAAATATGTTTGTGGTAGCATATGGAAATTTTTTTTTGTAACATTTATTCGTTTTTGAGAAACAGAGAGAGACAAAGCGTGAGTAGGGGAGGGGCAGAGAGAGAGAGGAGACGTAGAATCTGAAACAGGCTCCAGGCACTGAGGTGTCAGCACAGAGCCCCATGTGGGGCTCAGACTCACGGACTGCGAGATCATGACCTGAGCCGAAGTCGGACACTTAAGAAACTGAGCCGCCCAGGCGGCCCACATATGGAAAATTTTTAATGATGAACTGAGAAATGCTAGCTTGCTCAGTGACTATTTTAAGCTACAGTTGAGGAAATGGACTACTGTCTGTGTGAGCTGCCTGGGACAAATGCTTCTCTGAGATCCACTTCTTCCCCCAGACCTTGGGGTTATTTTTAACTCTCCCAGAATATAGATCTCTAGTTTGTTTAATTCCCAAAGCCTCTGCACTCTGTTCGTCAGGTTAAAGGGGAGAGGTGATAGAGAAAATCTTGATATGCCAGAGACAGACGCCTGGGAGCCCTAGCGGCTGTAGGGCCTCCTTGCAGACTGAAGAGAGGAGCAGAGGGGGAAAGAGTAGAGCCTAATGGTGGTCCCCACCTTTCAGTGCAGCCAGGCTTTGCCACCACGCCCACTTCGGGGCGTGGGCATGGAGGCGAGGGGAGGCTGGGAGGGTGGTGTTGCCATCTAGCTTGGGCAGTGCAGCGGTGTGCAGTATTTGACACCCACAGTGTTGTCCTCTATCGGACAAAATTATTTCCACTGCTGGTCAGTAATAAGTAGTAATCATTATTCTATTTAAAATAATACATTTTAATTGTTTTTGTTTATTTATTTTTTGAGAAAGAGAAAGGGAGATGGAGCGCGAGCAGGGGAGGGGCAGAGAGAGAGGGAGACACAGAATCCAAAGCAGGCTCCAGGCTCTGAGCTGTCAGCACAGAGCCCGATGCGGCACTCGAACCCACGGACGGTGAGATCATGACCTGAGCCCAAGTTGGACACCAACCGACTGAGCCACCCAGGCTCCCTGACGCATTTTGATTTTAAAGATATTCAAGTGTAGTAAACGACATTGGTTCTGAACTCACATGCATCTACCAGACGAAAATATTGCACTGTACTTGCTTCACTCTTTCACATTGTAAACACAAAGAAAAATTATGCGTGGGCATATAAAATAATGGAAATTGAAGTAACCCAAGTCCTGGTTTTTCTTTTCTTTTTTTTTTTCATTTTTAAAAAATGTTTTATTTATTTCTGAGAGAGAGAGAGACAGCATGAACAAGGGAGGGTCAGAGAGAGAGGGAGACACAGAATCTGAAACAGGCTCCAGGCTCTGAGCTGTCAGCACAGAGCCTGACGCAGGGCTTGAACCCACGAACTATGAGATCATGACCTGAGCTGAAGTCGGACGCTTAACCAACTGAGCCACCCAGGCACGCCTGGCTTTTCAATTTTACAGTCATTGTCCCGTCGTTGTTTAGTTTGAGTCTGCCATTGAAACACAGAGGCACGCCTTACTATGGGGTTGGAGACAAAAAACGGGCCCAAAGCGAACTTGAGTGAGGCCACGCTGCTAGCAATTCATTGTCAAGATGACTACCAGTGGATGAGTCCATGTACATCAGAATAACTGGAGATTCCCCCAAATTAGCTTCCATAGAGAATACAGTGATTATGGAAGGACAGGTCTTTCAGGTGTGCTCATGTGCAGCTCACCTGTATTCGTAAAACTCACCAATACTTGTGTCAGTGTTTCGAGCCTAGCCTACAGAAAGATATTTTTACAGAGGTGCATAATGTGTAGAATTGTTGGTGTGCATTGACATAAAAAGCAGACTGACGGTTTGTTTTTTGGAATCAACATTTTTGTCCCTGCCAGGGACACCTCATCCCCTTATTACCCGGCTCTTGTGCCCCTGGCCCCTGTGTAATGGAAAGAAAAGGGCTTCTGAATTTAGAAGACTTGGACTTGGGCATTGGCCTATGACCCTGAGAAACTGGCCAATATTGTTGTGGTTCACTTTGCTTGTCTATACAATGAAAAGAACAGGGGTGGCTGGGTGGCTCAGTCGGTTAAGCGTCCACTCTCTTCAGTTCTTGAGTTTGAGCCCTGCGTCGGGCTCTGTGCTGACAGCTCAGAGCCTAGAGCCTGCCTTGGATTCTGTGTCTCCATCTCTCTCCACCCCTCCCCTGCTCACACTCTGTCTCTCCCTCTCAAAAAAGTAAATAAACATTAAAAAATAAATAAATAAAATAAGTGAAAATAACAACACCTACCTGACCTCACATAGCCGTTATGAAGATTCCACACATGCGGGGCCTGTGATATCTGTACAAATACCAGTTTGCACAACCAGCCCCTGAAGCTGCGGTTTGCCGCGGAAGAGCCTGGCCGTGAGGCTCCCCCACCTCTCTTCTCTCCCCATCCCTGGATCCTGCTTCCTTGTCTGCTTCCTAAACACAGCGCTGGCATTTCTGCAGGTTCTGGCTCTGACTCTTGGCTTCTCTCTCCCCATTTCTGTTTTTCCCTCTTCTCTGCTAAGCTTATCTACTTCCTGTGTCCACTTTTACTAATTAGCCCAACAAAAGTTTCCAAATCCACCTTCTCCAATCCCGGGCCAACATTCCCAACAGCATTGCCAACCCGTCTTCCCTATAATATCCCCTCCTGATTTCCCACTTTACAACCTCTGTCCTATATTTCAGCAACCCAAACATAGGCCTCAGACATGGGCCCAAAGAGGGCTCTCATCCTCCTCCACATCGAAACAGAAATGAACCAGAGGGGGCGGAGGGGATGGGCATGGGGGCCTCGGGGCCAGCGGACTCTGGATTCAGATCCTGGCTGTACCATGTCCTAATTTCTTACCATTCCCTAAGTCCTGGAGTCTTTAAGCGCGTATTGATTCACCTGATATACAAACTCACAGAGCCAGTAATTTATTATTTGCGTAATGTTCTTTCACTTCCAGGGGCTTGGGATATTTTTAATTGTAATACTTAAGTGTGGTAAAATACACACACCAGTAAGCTTATCGTCTCGAGCATTGTAAGTGCACAGTTGTGGTAATAAGTACATCCACATAGCGGTGAGATCATCACCAATGTCCATTCTGCAGAACTGGAATTCATACCCATTAAACAATAATTCCCGATGTCCCCCTCCCCTCCAGCCGCTGGCAGCACCGTTCTACTTTCTGTCTCTGAATTTGACTCCTCTAGGTACCTGTATATAAGTGGAATCTTACAGTATTTATCCTTTTGTGTCTGGTTTATTTCATTTAGCACAACGTCCTCAAGGACCATCTGTGTTGTCATATGTATTAGAATTTCCAAACTTTCTAAAGCTGAATAAAATTCCGGTGTGTCTATGTGTGTATGATCTTCTGTTTATTCATTCATCCATCGGTGGACATTTGGGTCGATTCCACCCCTTGGCCAATGCAAATAACGCTATGAACACAAGTGTACAAATGTCTCTTGAAGACCCTGCTTTCAATTCTTTAGGTCCATACCCAGAGTGGGATTGCTGGATCATACGGTAGTTTTACGTTCAACTTTTTGAGGAACCACCCTCCCATTCTCCAGAGCCATTGCCCTAGTTTACATTTTCACCCACAGTGAATAAGGGCTCTAGTTTCTCCCCATTCTCACCACCACTTATTTTCTGGGCTTTGCTATAAATTTTTTAAAAAATATTTATTTATTTTTGAGAGAGAGAGACAGTGTGAGCGGGTGAGGGCAGAAAGAGAGGGAGACACAGAATCCGAAGTAGTCTCCAGGCTCTGAGCCTGACGCGGGGCTCGAACTCACGAACCATGAGATCATGACCTGAGCCGAAGTCAGATGCTTAACTGACCGAGTCATGCAGGCGCCCCTAAATCTGTTTTTTAAGATGAAGAATTATCTAGGTTTCATCCAGTGTCCCTCTAAACTTAGAGGAGGGCCACCTCCTCAGAACCATCCGGAACGCTTGTGAAAATGCGGATTCCTCGCCCCCTCCACCAAGTAGGGCTCTGAACGTGACCTTTGAAGCCAATTGCTGTGTGGACTGCCGCCTTCACTTACAGGAACGCCTCCTGCAGGTGAGGTCTTGGCCAGCGGACAAGCCCCAGAGGAGAGATTTAGAGGGAAAGCACCCTAGAGCCCCCCGAAAGCCACAGCAGGCAGGAAAGCTCTCATCGCCAGGATTCCAGTGCCAGCACAAGTGGAAGAATTACAATCACTCATACTGGGTTTTTTCCCCTCAGTTTCCAGGCTTTTCAGTCATGATGCACTAAAAAAAAAAAATCACATTAAGGTCTGGAAACAGGACATTTTTAGCTAAGGAAATGCTCTTGATCAAAAAGCAGATTTTGACTGGTGATGCTCGATGAAGTACCTATTATCAGCTTCCTACAGAACTGCTCACAGCCATTCTCAGGCATTAGGGAAGCAATCTTCACAAGGGCCACTTCCCTGGCTGTAATGCCTACTGTGATATGAGTCATGCCTTTTGTCTTGTGCCTGGAATTTGGGGATGTTTACGAAAAGTTGTTGTGAATACGAGTCATAATTCCTCTTTTCACAAGATTCTTTATTTCACCAAAATGAGTAGCCCATCACGTACAAACGTCATCTCACTTACAGCCCCACTGCCACCGGGAAGTAGCCTCTCAGTTTTACTAGGGATTATTTAAAGGCTTTTGAGAACAGTGTGTCATGGAAATCTACCAGACAACACAGTTTCTGGGTCACCACCGATGATGTTGAAGTACACGTGTGCATCTGCTAGCCGACCTTCATCTCCCGAGGGCAGAAAATGGAGTCTTGCATTTGGAAGCAAATGGCAATGAAAGGCAAAACAGCTTTTTCAATTCAGGCTTCTTGAGTTTGAGTACAGCATCTATTTACTTGCTTCACTGAAAGTCCCGCAGCAGGTGGAGATGTAACGGATGCCTACATCATACAGCATTTTCCTTAGCACACTAACACCTCATTTTCAATGTAAACTGCTCCGGTGTTGAGCATTAATATTTTAAAGGAAAGTGTGACCGTTCATAACTTTTTAAAAACGGAGAACGGGGTCACTTGAGCTTTCTTTCCCAGTGGTGCCCTCAGCATTCAGACATGGATACAAGACCAGATGGGTACAGCGAAGCAGGACATGGTCCAGACTGTCCAGCTAGTCTCCAGCAAAACAAACAATGCAATAAAAAAAAGACAACATTCCTTTGAGTCCCTGTAAATAGAAATACGTGTTATGTAAACTGTCACTTATGCTTGTTTGTACTTGGCAAACGTTGGTGGAAGGAGAGAATAAAGTTCCAAATAAGATGGTCAGATGTGTGTGCCGAGTGAATAGTTGGGGAAAAGTAAGCATGCTGTTCGTGGAGGCAAGTATTTAAAGGGGAAAATTATACTATTCGTTTCTACAGGGTCATACCGAAGTGAAGTTGTCAGCAGTTAAGTGCAGTTCTATTCATGCAGTTCACATTCACGCAAATACCACCATATTTTTGATTTGAGTACAGTTGATGCGTAATGTTACGTTGTTTTCAGGTGTACAGCATAGCGACTGAACAACCGTATACATTATGCTGTGCTCACAGGTGTAGCTACCTTCCCCCACCGTTTAACGTTATTACAGTATCATTAACTATTCCCTACGCTGTACCTTTATCCCTGTGACCTACTCGCTCCCTAAGTGGAAGCCTGTATCTCCCACTCCCCTTCACCCTTTTGCGCATCCCTGTCTCCCTCTGGCAACCATCTGTTTGTTCTCCGCATTTATTGGTTTGATTCTGCTTTTTGTTTGCTTATTCATTTGTTTTGTTCTAAAGATTCTGCATATAAGTAAATTCATACGGTATTTGCCTTTCACTGTTTTTTTTAAAAAATTGTTTTGTTTATTTATTTTTGAGACAGAGAGAGAGAGCACGAGTAGGGGAGGGGCAGAGAGAGAGGGAGACACAGAATCTGAAACAGGCTTCAGGCTCTGAGCTGTCAGCACAGAACCTGATGCGGGACTCAAATCCACGAACCATGAGATCATGACCTGAGTGAAGTCAGACACGTAATCGACTGAGTCACCCCGGCGCCCCTCACTGTTTTTTTTTTTAACATTTATTTATTTTTGAGAGACAGAGAGAGACAGAGCATGTGCAGGGGAGGGGTGCAGGGGAGGGGCAGAGAGAGGGGGAGACACAGAATCCGGAACAGGCTGCAAGCTTGGAGCTGTCAGCACAGAGCCCGACTCGGGGCTCGAACCCACAGCGGTGAGATCATGACTGAGCTGAAGTCTTATCCTCAACCAACTGACCCACTCAGATGCCCCCTTTCACTGCTTTTTAAAGGCTCTGAGGCAGGAGTGTTTAGTGTTGATCTGATCTATTTGACAACAGGATGAGAAGGAAGGCAGCTACAAGTTATTTGACTGCAACGAGACCTTTACGGTCATAGCTGAGCCATAGCAAGTTTGGCCGGAGAAAGTTGGTGCCTCTTTTTTCTTCCGTTCAACAGAGAACAGTAGCAAAGGCTTCTTTCAGGAGTGGTTTAAAGCAGTGGAGAGCAAAGCTTCTCAAACTTCAAAGTGCTTTCATATCATCTGGAGACTGTTAAAATGCAGATTGTGGTTTCGGGTGTCAGTGTCAGAGCGGAGCCTGAGGCTCTATTTCACAGAAGGTCAGAGGCGATGCTGATCTTGCAGGTCTGAAGAGCAGGGCAGTGGTGGGAGGTTACGTCCTCGCTGCTGAGCAGAAAGCCCTGAGCCACAAGAAGACAGCCCGAGCTGATCACCTTACCCTTTCAGCTGTCAACCTTTGGGCACTGTTATCAATCAGACTGAATCCTTGTTTTGAGATCTAAGAGCGGGCTTTATACTTTCTAGAGGGGTTATAGAAAGCAAAAGGAGGTTGGCATAGATGGTGGGTAACTCAAGAGTTTCATCTGAGATGACAGTGTTCCCAAGTTACAGAGCCATCCAGGCCCTAGGGACGACTTCCTCCTTTTGGGGATAGATGGAGCCATGAGTATGTGNCCTGCCGGTGTTTTATTTCACAAAAGTGTTAGTTAAATTTTATCAGGAGTGAAAGTTCATTTTGCCCCAGCATTCCAGCGCAGAGAACACCAGGGTTTTGGGAAATTCAGCGAGTCAAAGATCAGGGCCAAAGTCATAAAGTCCTAGGCCACATGCTATCTTCTGCCAGGGCTGAGTTTTTGCCTTTTACCTGATTACTTTCATTAAGGATCACATTTTATTATTATTATTACTATTATTTAGGAATCACGTTTTATTAAGTGTCACAGGATTGTTTGCAAAATAGATTCAAATTTCTCCTCTGCCTAAAATTCACATAGGCCACTCCTTCTGAGACCTCAGGGCCCACATGCATCTGCCCCGTCAGGATTCAGCGGCAAGTTCTTCAACTTAGAACTGCACGCTATGTTTCCGTTGTTGTTGTCTCTCTCTTCATTGGTGACTACCTACTCCTCCCAGCCTGTCCTGTGTAGACACCAACCCACTGAAACATTACCTATCGTCACCCTGAGTTACTCTTTATAGAGCCCTTCAGTCTGAGATCCATGAAGTTAAAGGGGGGCCTTTTTGGTAACCACGGGGTCCTGAATCTGACATCAACGTGGTGGTCATGTGGACTGTACCTAAATCAACAGTCCAGTCCTCTCCCTTTCTGGGCCCATGGTGAGTTTGTTCTCTCTTTTAAAGTTAGGCCTATCGTGTGACTTGTGTTGGCCAATGAAACATGGGTGGAAGTTACCTGCTCCTTCCAGGAGGCAACATTAAGAGTTTGTGCACAGTTCTCTTCCCGTTGTCGTAGTATCACAGAAGCATTTCCCCGGAGGGGTCCCCCAGCAGCCCAGCAGCCCGGGCCCCTGGATGGTTAAGAAGAGCGCCCCCATCTCCATATCCTGTAATCCACACTGCGCATGCAGTCTGAGCTACAAATAGACCTTTGTTGTGCTGAGCCATTGAGGGGGGTGTATGTGTGTGTATGTGTATTGTGTGTATATTTGGGAGGGGGGGATGCTTGCTTCAGTAGCCTAATCCATTCTATCCTGATTGACCCATGGGCATCTGATAGTGTAATGCATCAACCACATGTACAGAACTGCCAGGATGCAACTTCTGGGGATGGTCTTCATTTCCTGTTGTAAGACAACGGGTGGGAAGGGGGAGCGAGTTCCTTCAAGTTGAAGGACACAGTTCTAACAGCCACCACCAGGAATCACTCCCTCATCTCAAACAGCTGCCTCATTGTTCAGTCAAGAGCCGAAATGACTTGTAAGGACTTCATAAATATTTGTTTATTAAAAAAATTAGCGTTCAGCGTCTACAATGCATTCCCGTTCATTCTCCCAACACCTCTCTCCAGGTCGCATCTATGATGGATGCCGCTGTTAGAGGACAGACACGTGTAGTAAATCCTAGGGTCAGATACATTCTTCTCTGGAAGGAAGATTAACTCAAGGGCCCTGGAGTAAATTTTTTTTTTCTTTTGTGGTGGGAGGAATTGGGTATTACAACTTGATTATTTTACTGTTTCTCTTCCATTCNACTCGTGCTGGCTGGCATTACCAGTAGCTGATTCCCTGCCATGTTTTCCTTCACTCTTTCCTGGGTTTGAAATTCATGTGAACAAAGAAAACCTTCTTCCTGTTGCTTTCAGTCGTTGACTTATTTCTGCAGGGTGCAATTCAGAAAGGCAATTCTTCGAAAACAATTACTTTTTCTACGCGAGAGGTAGTGCTAGGAAGTGATTACTGGTTTCGGCTTCTGAGCCCCGATTGCCTGGGTCTGAGCTCCACTGTGGCACTAGCTGGGGGGCCTCAGGCAGCTTACTGGGGCTCCCTGTGCCCTAGTGCCCCATGTGCAATACGGGATTACAACCCTGCAACTTTCACCGGCTCGTGTCGTGAGCATTCAATGAGTTAACACCTGGAAAACACTTGGAAGACTGCTTCTTAGCAAGTGCTGACAAGTGCCAGCCCCTCGACAGCCTGGAAAGGAGGCAACATGGCCCAGCTGAGTACAGGTCGTGGTGCAGACCGCCTCTCTGAGCTGACAAGGTAGTGACCTCCCTGTGCTTCAGTTTTCTCAACGGTCAAGTGGGGCTACCATAGGACCTACCATACGGGCGCCTGGGTGGCTCAGTTGGTTAAGCGTCTGACTCTTGATTTTAGTTCAGGTCATGATCTCATGGTTCTTGAGTGTGAGCCCCGCATCAGGGCTTTGTTCGCACAGAGCCTGCTTGGGATTCTTTCTACCTCTCTCTCTCTGCCCCTCCCCCGCTTATTCTCTATTTCTCTCGCAAAAGAAATCATAAACATAAAAAAATAGCACCTACTCTAGAGGACTTTTGTGAGACTAAAATGAAACAGTAAAAGTCTTAGCCCATAGTGCTGGGACATCCAAACTGCTCAATAAATACTAGTTAATTCACTACTATTATTGTTGTTATTTTTAAAAAATTCTTTTTAATTCTCAGCATTAAAAACAAATGTGCCACCTCCTTCCCAAGCATTCAGTGCTTCGCTCTTATTTGGGTGGCATTTATTTAATAGCCCAAAGAGATTGAATTCCTGGAGTTGCCTAGCGTTTCTTCGATGGGGTAGTTTCTTTGATCCAGGGGGATGCAGTGTTTATGTTAGCTGTCAATGCCCTGGAATTAGTTTTTAGAATGATCTAATGTAGTTTCCAGAAATTCTCCAAAACACAAACATTTTTTGGGGCAAAATAAATTTGAGGCATCCATTAGTTCTCTCACACACCTTATAACCCATCTCACGGATGCTAACATTTTCCTGCACACCCTGACCCTCTGCCAGAAGCTGCACAGCTCTGACATCTAAGATTCTAAGATGAGAATTGTTTGGGTTAATTCAGTATTTTTTTTTTTTTTTGGTCTGAGATATATTTTACTCTGGAAGTTTAAAAAAATTATCTTGTATCTTATATTTAGACTACAGTGACTTGTTTCTCTATCCTATGTATTTATAAAGGGCTGTTTCCTCCTTTATTTTACAATTATCAAAAGAACATTACACGGTTTCTTTTGTGAAGCCTCCAAATGTTTCCGAATTGGGCAGACATTATTAACTATTCCTTCACACCTCAGAGAAACTCCACATTTGCCTCAGTTTCCCTATGGAAAAGGTCTCTAAAAATATCTACAGGTATGGGAATAAAATTATTAGGAGGAAAATAGCATCTCTTTTTACCTCTTAACTATTACAAACATCAAATCAAATTTCTTGGTTGAAGGCGAGTACTGATTTTACTTCTCTCCAAATACGAGCACTAAGTTTATTCAGGAAGAACGCTGGCTCTCAGGCATATTCAGAAACAAACGCTCTACATGGGGAGGCGTTTGCTCCATTATTCTCACTTTTAGGGAAGGGCTGAGCCGTTGCCTGGCTCACTCATTTGCCTCGAGTTTAGAAGAGAGCCCTGTCCCGGCAAGAGATCAGCGTGGACCGTCCGGCCACTCGCGACCCTGCTTGTGCCTGGACAGGGCTCCTCTGCAAAACCAGCAATGTATTCGAAGCTTCGGACAAATAGAAAAATCACTAAGAAAGCTTGATGGTTTCCGGGGAGACAAGCCTGTGTCACAGGCCCGGCAGGGTTCATCAGAAGGGGCCGCGGAAGAGGAGGCAGCAGGCCAGCTGGTGCACTGGGATCCGAGAGACATCTGAGTGATCTGCATCCAGGGGAAGGGTGGAGCCCCTTACATGCCATGGGAAGTCCGCTTTAGCTGAACCCGAGGGGCTGGGGGAGGTCATCTTAAAAAGGAAGCGTAGTGTATACATAGTTGCAGCTAGCGTATTTTAACGAAGTGGTTCGGTGTTGGGAAGATGGAAACATTGTACATGTCAAGGGAGCCGCAGGTCTTCGCAGCCTCTTTGGAGCTTACTCGCCCTTGCCCCGCCCACTGCCCAGAGGGTTGCAGTTCAAGCCCACTTCCACTAGGGGACGCTGTGGTCCACGCAAAACGGCTCTACGGTCCTTCCGGATGCCACTAGGAACCAGATGGAATTCGGTGAGAATGGCTAAACTTCAAGGGCTCGGTGCACAGTGCTCAGTGTCTTAACGGGAGGTCCTCTCCCATGCCCCGAGGGGGCATCGTCTAGAGTCTGCAGGGCCCGGTTGTGCTCTTCCCCGGGACGGTGGAGGCCAGCCGTGAAGCACACGGGCGTGAGTGAGCCCCTCTCCCTGCGTGGTCCTTCTGCGGGCTCCCGGGGCCCCGGGGCCCTTCCCTCCCGTGCCCTTCCTTCAAAGTCGCGCCTCCCCTTCCTTTGCGCTGATAACATCTAGCGGGTCAGATTCTATTTTAGCTTTTTACTGACTGGCTGACCCTCCGCACCGTGACAGAGAGAAGTTATTTATTTTTTCTCAGGAAACCTCAACATCTAGGTGGGAAAGGGCTGGTTTCCTGGAAGAGTGCTTCTAGAAAGACCACCCCCCCTAGGAAATGTCACAAACTTTTTTTTATCTAGGTACTTCCTGTTTCCTCAGTTTAAAGTCCTCCTTCCCCTGGCCGTAGCCTTGTAAAAGAACTTCAAAGGCTCTGGCCTTCCAGGTTTAGGCTCATACGCTTTTTTTTTCTTTGAAATCTTCGTGGTTTGCTCGGAATTGGGCATTTAGTTATCCTACAGATTGGTCTGGGGTTATTGAAGGAACATGGTTATTAAATTCTGTTCAACTAACTCCTGGTAATACTCTTGCATGCATCCGACCGAACACACATCCTATGTTGACCTTGAGGGTTGGGGCTTCCTAGGAGGACACATACCTCGTTCAGATGTCATCGAGAGATGAAAGGTACGCAGTGGATGATGCTGTCACTTTTAAGTGCAAATATTTAGGTTTATTTATTTAAATTTGCAAAAACTCATACCCATTACACCGTCACTTGCAAATTTATGATTATTTCTGTTTCTCCATCACTCAGGTTCATTGTCTCTGTAGTTACCCTCCCAGAGAGGCGTGGATGATAAGGATAGGCAAGATCAGGGAGTTATTTCTTAGATATAGGTGCTTTTTTTCTTTTTTAACTCTGTTTTATAAAACTAATACATGTTCTTGGAAGGAACATGTAAAGGAGTTATCCATCCTTTGAACCTCCTTATAAATTAGTCTATTAGAGATAGAAATGATCTTTTTAAAAAAAATTTTAATGTTTTATTTATTTCTGAGAGAGAGAGAGAGAGAGACAGCATGAGCAGGGAAGGGTCAGAGAGAGAGGGAGACACAGAATCTGAAGCAGCTCCAGGCTCTGAGCTGTCAGCACAGAGCCTGATGCAGGGCCCGAACTCATGAACGGAGAGATTATGACCTGAGCCGAAGTCGGACGCTTAACCAACTAAGCCACCCAGGCGCCCCAGCGATAAGAATGATCTTAAGGAAAGGAGACGTAAGACAGATGAGCTATATGAACTTGGGCAAATGACCACCTCAGAGTATTGTTTTCCTTGCGGAAAGTGGGAATGAGAAACTATTTCACCAAGTAGTATGAAGATCAAAATCCAAAGGAGATTAAAAAAAAAAAAGTTAACTCTACCGGCATTTAAAAACTTAAAAATATTTTTTTTAATTCAAAGGAGATGATAAGTGAGACTGTGCTTTGTAAAACTCACATGCATGGAACAGCTGTTAAGGTTTTGACGGAGGCAGAGGGAGAGAGGCTGTAAGAGAGGATGAAGACGGCTGAGGGGTGTGGGAAGTGCCTGGATGGGGTGAGCACCCTGCTGCCACGGAGGGTGGAAAAGAACTGAGGGGACCCTGAGACAGACTCGCTTACTTCACCACGTTGCACGTGAATGGCTCTGAGAGGTGCAGTCAGGGGGAGCGGGAGGTGATGTTTCCCAGTGAAAGCAAGTGTGGGATTTTAGGTCAGAAGAGCCGGCCCTGCCAGATGACAACCTTGAAGACTTTGGGGGAAGTTTCTCAAGCTCTGTATCCCTGTTTCTGATCCGTTAAAGATGGGTGATGGTGAGTGTTATTTATGGTCAGCATTAAATGGGAATCATAGAAAAATTGACTTTATAAATCCTGAAGACTATGGTTATGATATTGTAGAAGGGCAGTGACGAGCCAGCTCACTCTATGAAATGAGGCAGTGGCATCAGACCTTATTAGTAACCACTGTATTCCTCACTGCCATATACCCCCACTACAAAAAAAATGCCTGTTTTTCTTAAGGATGTCCTCGACGGAGCAGTAAAAGTTGAATTTATCAAACACCAGCCCTTGACTACCTGTCTTTGTAATATTCCCTGTGATGAAATAGAAATACATTTAAAGCATTTCTACTGTGCACTGAAGTGTGATGGTGAAGTAGTGCTTCAATTGCTTGAGATGTGAGCTCAACCAGCTGCTTTTTTTCCCTGGTGGGACACCAGTTTTACTTAAAGAATGCTTAACAGTCCAATTGAATACCAGACTATTTCATATTATTATTGTTATTTTTTTTTTTTTGAGAGAGAGAGAGAGAAGGGGAGGAGCAGAGGAAGAGAGAAAGAGAATCTTCAACAGGCTCCATGCTGAGCACAGGCTTGATGTCATAACCCTGGGACATGATGTAATCTGAATTAAGAGCCAGATGCTCAACTGACTGAGCCACCCAGGCACCCTGGAATATTTCATATTCTTGAAAAAGGATAAAGTGAGCCTTTTACTTCAAAGCAAACAACTGATAGTATTTGCAGTGTGAAGAGTGCTGCAATGAATATGTTTCTTCAAAATCTTATTTTCAATTCTTTTGGATGTACACCCAGAAATGGAATGCTAGATCACATGGTAATTCTATTTTTAATTCCTTGAGGAGCTACTATCCTATTTTCCATAGTGGTTGCACCATTTTGCATTTCTGCCAGCATGCACACGTGTTCCAGTGTCTTCAGATTCTTGGCCAACACTTATTTTCCATTTTTTAAAAATAGTAACCATCCTACTGGATGTGAGGTGATATCTCATTGTGGTTTCGATCTACATTTCCCTGATGATGTGTGATGTTGATTTTTTTTTTCATATGCTTGTTGGCCATTTGTATATTAGCTTTGGAGAAATGTCTGCTCGAGTCCTTTGCATATTTTAAAATTTGGTCTCTTGTTTTTATGTTGTTGAATTGTAGGGGTTCTTTATGTATGCTGGTTGTTAACCCCTTGTCAGATACATACTTTGCAAATATTTTCTCCCATTCAACAGGTTGTCTTTCCACTCTCTTGATTGCTGATTGCTGCTTTTGACACACAGAAGCTTTAAAGTTTGATGTAGTTCTATTTACCTTTTGTTTTGTTTTGCTTTTATTGCCTATGCTTTTGGTTTCATATCCAATCCAATGTCATGAGGTTTTTAAAACTTTGTTTTCTTTACCCTATGTTTTCTTCTGGTAATTTTATAGTTTCAGATTTTATAATTCAGCTCTTTAATCAATCTTGAGTTATTTTTATGGATGGTATAAGCTAAGGATCCAACTTTCTTATTTTTAATTTTTGGCGTGTGAGCATCCAAATTTTTCAACACCATTTGTTGAAGAAACTATCTTTTCTCCATTGTTGAAGATCATATATGTGGGGGATTATTTCTGGGCTGTCAATTCTATTCTATTGGTCTATATGTCTGTCTTTATGTCAGTACCATACTATTTTGATTACTGTATCTTTGTAATATTTTGAAGTCAGGAAGTGTGAGGCCTCCTGCTTTCTTTTACCCCCATGATTGTTTTTGCTATTTGAGATCCTTTGAGATTCCATATGAAGTTTAGGATTTTTTCACCTATTTCTGCAAAAAAAAAAAAATTTAGATTTTGATAAGGATTGCATTGAACTGTAGGTTGCTTTGGATAGTACACACATTTTGCAGAGCCTGGGTGGCTCAGTCAGTTAAAGATAGTACAGATATTTTAACAATATTAAGCTGTCCAATCCAGGAACATAGAATGTCTTTCCATTTCTTTGTGTCTGTTTAAATTTCTTCTAGCATTTTTTTCAGTTTTTAGTGTACAAGTCTTTTACATTCTTTTAAAAATTTACTCCTCAATATTTTATTCTTTCTGATGCTATTGTAAATGAAATTTTCTTAAATTTTTTGAGTTGTTCATTTGTGTATACAAATGTATAGAAATGTTAGTATATAGAAATGCAACTGATTTTTGCATGTTGATTTTGTAAATCCTACAACTTTGCTGAATCTGTTTATTAGTTTTTTCTATTAAAATTTTTTTACATTTATTTATTTTTGAGAGACAGAGTGAGTAGGGGAGGAGCAGAGTGAGGGGAGACCCAGAATCTGAAGCAGACTCCATGCTCTGAGCTGTCAGCACAGAGCCCAACAAGGGGCTCGAACTCACAGACCATGAGATCATAACTTGAGCTGAAGTTGGATGCTTAACCAACTGAGCCACCCAGGCATTCCAGTTTTCTTTTTAATGTTTATTTTTGAGAGAGAGAGAGAGCCAGAGCATGAGTGGGGGAGGGGCAGAGAGAGAGGGAGATGCAGAATCTGAAGCAGGCTCCAGGCTCTGAGCTGTTAGCACAGAGCCCAATCCGGGGCTCTAACTCATGAGCCATGAGATCATGACCTGAGCTGCAGTTGGACACTTACCCAACTTAACAGCAGGTGCCCCTGTTTACTAGTTTTAAAAGGTGTATTGTGCATTTCTTATATTAAGGCCATATTATTTGCAGACACAGATGATTTTAGTTTTTCCTCCCTAATTTGGATGACTTTTACTTCTTTTTCTTGAGTAATCGCTTTTACAAGGACATCTAGTGTTGTGTTGAAAAGAAGTGGCAGGAGTGGGCATCTTTGCCGTGTTCATGATCTTAGAGAGAAAGCTTTTAGTTTTTCACCATTGAGTATGACATTACCTATGGGATTTCCATATATACCCTTTATCATGTTGAGGTAATTTCCTCTCTTTAGTGTTTGTTGAGTATTTTTATAATGAAAGGCTGTTGAATTTTGTCATATGCTTTTTCTGTATCACTTGAGATGTTTCTGTGGTTTTGTCCTTCATTCTGATAATGTGGCATGTTACAGTGGTTGATTTTACCATCTTTGCATTCCAGGAATAAATCCCACTTGGTCATGGTGTATGATCTTTTAAATGTGTGTTGAATTTGTTTTGCTAGTATTTTGTTGAGGATTTTTGCATCAATATTCATCATAGATATTGATCTGTAGTTTCCTTTTTTTGTAGCATCTTTGTTGGATCTTGTTATGGTAATGCTGGCCTCATAAAATTAGTTTGGAAGTGTTTTTTCCTTTTTGATTTTTTTTTTTTGAGAAGAACTGGTGTTCATTTTTCCTTAAATGTTTGATCGAATACTCTAGTGAAGCCATCTGGTCCTGGGCCAATGTGATTTTAAAGATCTTTTTTAAAGTTTATTTTATTTATTTTGAGACAGAGAGAGAGAGAGAGCAGGGGAGGGGCAGAGAGAAGAAGAGAGAATCCCAAGCAGGCTCCACACAATCAGTGCAGAGCCTGACATGGGGCTCAATCCCAAGACCCTGGGATCATGACCTGAGCTGAAATCAAGAGTCAGTCACTCAACGGACTGAGCCACCCAGGCACCCCCCCCATGTGACTTTTTAAATTATGTATTAAATGTGTCTACATTTGAAGGATCTCTGTTACTAGTGAACCAAAAATTTCCAACTGATTGATGCATGATGTTATAAAATCATGCCTGAGTAAAAATAGCATTCAAAGTGCAAGACAGCCTAATGAATTTGAATATAACAGAGTTTGAAAATTTCACTGAGTAGTTTCAAACTCTACAGTGTAACTAATCATTTGTCACCTTTTGCTGTAGTGTCAAAGAAAATGCCCACAATTGTCTGAAAAGATTAAAATACTCATCATTTTATAACTACGTATTTGTATGAGTGTGGCTTTTCTTCATACACTTCAACTAAAACTAAATATCACAAAAGATTGTGGTAACAAAAAATTGTGATGAAGAAGGCACCTTTGGTCTAAATGACCTCTAAAAAGACTTCCATTTCAGTCCCTAAATTCTAAAACCTCAAGTTTTTGAAAGTAAGATATTTTAAATTCTTGTGTTAAAAAAGTTGCCAAATAGAAACCAACAATTTGATCTCACCCTTCCATAAAACAACATGGCTGTGTGTACGTGTGTGCATACCAGTTCATTCTTTTGCCCTGCTAATATCTTATTACTAGGACTATAGTCTGCAGAGAAAGATTCTAAGGAATAATAAAATACAAAAAGGCAATTTACACAAGTATGTTTATCATAGCACAATTCACGGAAGCCCATGAATGAAGCAACCTAATTAACCAATGCATAGCAAATGTTAAGCAAACAATAATAAAGCTCTCTGTGATGATTAATGTTGCAAGTATACAGATTATAGTCAGAAAAAAATGAGCACATTCATAGTTGATAGTATAAACCATTGATTATAGCTCTATATAAATTCAAGTTTCAATATTGACCAGCAAGAGAAATATTTTAGTTGAGTACACTGTTTTCCTCTAAAGTGGGTCGTATACACCTTGATATTATAAATGACTGACAACCACTACAAGAATATTCAGTTCTGGATACCGGAAGGCCAGTTCTGGATGCAAACAGGCCAGGCTGAGCCATTTTAATGTTGGTGGAAGCCTCTTTGGTTACTCCCAGCCCCTTTCTGGCCTCCCGTCTTCTCATAGTCTGGTCAACAGAAGAGGGAAGTGGGTAGGGCAGGGCACTTGTGGGGGTAGCCTAGGCAAAGGAACTGACTGCGGGTCTGTGAGGAGAACCAGCCCAAGTTGGAGTAGCAGCTAGGGATGCTTGGTTGACCGGGCAATATGTAATACCTCATCTGGTCTCCTTGGTTATTCCTGGATTGGCAGGGCCTAGGACTTTGCAATCCAACCCACTTAGATTTGTCCACACATGTATTGAGTATCTACTGTGTGCCAGGTACTTCACTAGGCCTTGTGGGGCCAAAGCCTGTTCTTCTCAGTCTGGAAGAACATAACCAGACAGCAGGTAATCTCCAGTAGGCATGACGTGAATGGGCAGGATTTAGATCCTCGACAATAAAATGTACTGTTAACCCTCAGTAATTAATAAGTTTCATGACCTGGGGGCAGTTGTTGACTAGAACTGCCCATTAGTGGCCTGACGTCTCTGTGCCAATGATTCATTCTGTCCCAGAGTACCGTGGTTGGGGAGGCTCAGAAGAAAGGAAAAGAGACCAAAGCAAAGCAAAACGGCAACAACACAAACAGGATAACTTAGTCGTAAATTATATAGCTTTTTTGAAAAAGACACAAATGAAAATAACTCTCCTTCTGAAGATAAATGTGTTGGTTTGTCTCAAAATTGTTATTTCTTCCTGGTAACAAAATTAAGTTAGGGCCAGGTGAAACTGTCCTTGGGGTCATTTCCAGGAGCCCAAGAATAGATACAAAAGTGTGGAAGCATGTGGGACAAGGAGAGAGGTCTAAATTTGAGGCTCTTTTTCACTTGTTTGGTTCTTTGGCAAATATTATTTGCCTCCCTGGATTACCAGGAGGATACATAACTGTGATCTGTAAGGTGGAACAAAAATGTAAGACGGCCAGTGTTTTTATTGTTAGTACAGAATATTCCGTAGACTTGGATTTTGCAATAAATGAGAATTCTACCTGTCACATACAATTTTTGATTTGAATGGTGATTTTCTATAGAAAGAACTCTCTGGTTCTAGTAATCAAATGCAAAGGTTTAACTTATTATCTTTTTCTTTTCTTTAAAAATTTTTAATGTTTATTTATTTTTGAGAGGGAGAGAGCACAAGCAGGGGAGGGGCAAAGAGAGGGAGAGGGAGACAGAGAATTGGAAGCAGGCTCTGCACTGTCAGCACAGAGCCCCACGTGGGGCTGTAACTCATGAACCATGAGATCATGACCTGAGCCAAAGTCGGACGCTCAATAGATTGAGCCACCCAGCTGGCCCTATTATTTATTTATTTGTTTATTTATTTTTGAGGGGAGGGGGAGGCCCAGAGAGAGAGAGAGGGAGACAGAATCCAAAGCAGCTCCAGGCTCTGAACTGTCAGCACAGAGCCCAACATCAGACTCAAACTCATGAACTGTGAGATCATGGCCTGAGCCAAAGTGTGACACTTAACCCACTGAGCCACCCAGGTGCCCCTATAATTTTTTTCTGAGGTCACTGATAGAACCATAGAGTTTTCTGTATGATTTGGTCTCATCATCAGGAAAATTAATTCTTGTCCAAAATTTAAATTAATTTTCAGAAGCAAAAAATTTCCTCTCCTCTTAGCACACAGCTAATTTTCTCTCTGGGGTCAGGGAGAGATCAAGCCGAGCCTATGCCCCCATCTCACAACCACTGTTTTCAAATGCCATTTTCTTTAAGACTCTGTGCCTATTATTACACAAAATACTGAGAGAAAAAAAAAATCTTTCAGTTCGAATTCTGAACTCTCCCCAGAGTGCTGATTAATCCCAAGTCATGATATTTGGGGGAAGTGGCTTCAAGTTTTCTGGATGGAAAAATAGAACAAACTTGTGAGCAGGTGCCAGTACAATCCTCAGCCCAGTCTGGTTTGCTTCACCAGACGGCATTGACGGTACTTCCGTTGTGTTTAGTTTGAAATACCAAAGACGGTTGTGTGTTAGAACTCCTCTGTCTCCAGGAAACACTGGACAGACCCCCAAAATACAGGTACAGCAGGGAAAGTGAGGGCAAAATGAGGTGAGTCTGGAGGGGGTAAGTCACTAGCACTCCTCTGATGTCCTTGGCATCCTGGGTTGTCCCCTTCAGGGCAGCTGCGTGGGGCCTCCCCTGGGGTGTGTTGTTGTAAATGACTAGGAGGGGCTGCAATCAAAGCAGGTCTGCGGAGGGCCAGGGCTGTCAGAGGCAAACTGACATGTCGGAGAGTTCAGCCCAGTGCCAGGCGTTCATGGACTCTCCATGCTGGCTCAGACCCCCAGGCCTTCTCTGGGGCAGTGTCTCCCATTCTAGAACCTGGGCTCAAAGCTTCTGCTCAAGGAGCTGGAGGGACTGATCTGCGTGTGTCAGGCGTGGCACTCTCAGGCATAAGGAATCCAGTGAGGAGACCAAGACCATGGCTGAGAATCACTCCAGGTGGACACAGCCTGTCCGCTCTTCCAGGGCTGGACAGACACTTGCAGCAGGCTGGGCAGCAGCCCGGAAGCCTGGGAACAAGTCCCGATAGGGGACGTAGAGGCAGACGCAGCTCCTGGACGGGCCCGGAGACAGAGTGGGGAGGGCAGTTTCTCCTCNCTCTCTCCCAGAAATAAATAAAACATTAAAAAAAAAAAAAAAGACTGTTCAAGTAAGTTCCATATCCAGGAGACTGACCGCATCATTCCGGGGCATGTCTCCTCAAGGTGGTAAAGCAGCGTCCTCAAAGAGTAGTTCCCAGAGGCACTGTTGGATGATATACTTGGTAAAAATATAGCCTTAGAGAGTGGGAGGTGGGCTGGGGCTCAGGCTTGTGCATTTTAAACCAGGACTCCAAAACCTTCTTATTTGCCTAAAAGATCCCCTCCCCTTGCAGATGGACATCTTCGATCTCAGGACAGGTCAGTGGGCGGGGGGTGGGGGGCAATTATTTTTGAACTAATAGCTTGTTTGTGTTCCTCAAATCATACTATACCGGTTGTTATTTACCCCATCACACCTTGAGAGGAAAGCATATTTTGGGGGTGGTAGTGGGTTGCATTACTCTTCTCTTTCCCCTTTCTCCTCTCAGGCTCGGCGCGATCTCTGCACTTCCAGTGAACATTCCTAGCATGGAGTCATATGGGTATCACCTGCTCCCCACCTCCTCTGCCGAAATGGAAATCTCATCATCAGGCACCGATTAGATTTCTATGCTGTGTAACAAATTACCACAGACTCAGCAGCTTAAAGTAACACTCAGTTATGATCGCGCTTCCTCCATGGGTCAGGAGTCCAAGCAGGGCTTAACAGAACCTTCTGGTCCCTGAGGTTGTAATCAAGGCATCAGCCTGGCTGTGTTCTGATCTGGAGCTCAAAGTTCTAGTCCAGGCTTTCAGGATTATTGGTAGAATTCACTTCCTAGCGGTTACAGACCTGAGGGTCCTGGCTTCTTCTTTGCTTTTGGTTGGAGGCCGTCTTCAGTCCCTGGAGGTATTTGCAGTTCACTGTCATGTGGATTTCTCCAGAGGTAGTCCAGAAGGTTCTACTAAGCCATGCTTAGACTCTTGACCCATGGAGAAGGCAGGATAATAACATGGCTGTTTGTGTCGTAGAAGCCAGGAGACTCTCCCGGCAGCTCAGATGGAGTCTTTCATACCATACTGTACCTAATCAAGGCAGTGATGTCCCATCACCTTGGCCATATTGACTAGTCAATTAGTCCAACTCGGCTCTGAGTCCGCACTCCCCGGTCGGTGGCATAGTCACTGTTGGTGATGATTGGGACTCCTAGTGCCCTCCTGCACTGGATTCTTTCACAGAATCCCGGGGTTTACATTGTCATAGGGTACTTGCTTCCGTTATATCACATGTTGTGCTTCTATCGCACCATGTGGTCATCCAGCCCTGCTGTGCCCCTCAGGCGGGCTGAAATGGTGCCCGGGGCACCCAGCTGGCCTCTCCACTGATGGCTGCTCGGCCTCAGCAGACCCTCACTGTGACTGAGCCTTGTGGATTCAGACTCCAGCCCCAATGACATCCGCTCACCCTGACGTGGGTCCCTCTGTATCTAGGACATGAGGAAATAGGTTTCCAACACTTCCGGAATTCATCACGTGTGGTTCCCAAGATATTGAGCCCTCCAAAGAGCTTTTGTTCATGTTATCAATGTTTACCAGAAATTAAAACGGAGAAATGTCCAAAATCTTTATTAATTCATCAAAAAGTATTAAGCCCGTCACACATTGAACTAAGTAACATTTTTAAGGTAAAATTAATTTTTCCAAACCAAAAAATGAGTAAGAATTTTTTAAACATTTTTTTGTAAATCACTTTAATATCTTGATTCCCACATCTGCTTCTGCATTCGATCTACTGTGATATCATGCAGGAGGCAGCCCCTGGACAATTCCATGTACACTGCTGAGAGCATGAATGTGAAAAAGGGCAAAGAAGATTATTTTATTGTGAGGGTAGTTTTGATCTCCTGGAACCACTAAATGGGTCTTGGGGAACTCCAGGGGACAGCATTTTGAGACCCTCTCTTTAGAGGATCTAGCTCTTCTCGGGGCTCGAGGGATCATACCCCTCTTCCTTAAAACTTAGGACTCCTCCAAACACCTGTTCCTAATTTTCAAGCATAAAGTCAAGTTTCCAAGACTCAAAGGCATGATTACTTTCTGAGAGCAGAGTGAAAAAAACACTTCTTGTTCTTTTTTTAGTGAGACATCTGCAGAAATCATGGCAATGAGTTTCTCGGTCAGATTAATCTGCTACAGAGGGGTGACAGGTGTTATTGGTGAGGGTGGAGGGGGAATGATTCTGAAGCAACTGGCAGAGAGGGAGCTGGATGGTAAATGAGCAGCAGCCCCTTGGGAAGGCTCAGTACACATCTGGGTCCCCACTACAGTGGGTAGTTTGAATCCTGTTAGACTCCACTCTGGTTTTCTGCTTGCCCAATCTTTTCAAGAAATCTCTCCTTCATGCCCACAATGTGGGCTGGTACATGGACTCGCTAGCCTCTCTACTTTATTTCCTTCTCCAGACTAGCATCTCTTGCTATCCAGTTGAAATCTTGTTAGCTGTGTGGCCTTGAATACCACTCCAAACCTCACTTTCCCCACTTGTAAAATGGGAGATTGTAGTACTATCTACCACAGAAGACTACACAGTCACATAAGAAAATGCATGCAAACTACCCAGCACAGTCCAGGTCTGGTACATGACAGACATTCACTTCACGTTAACCATTATCAGTGAGCATAAGAGCCAAATGACATTTGCTCTTTAATATAGAGCTTTGACCCTGTATCTTCCCTATAGATTTTTAAAGGCATCCATCACACTACCAATTCACATTTTGTTTGTTTGTATCAGATCTGGAGGTGGGAAGTCTGTGAGCATCTTCTTACTATGCTTGTGTCTTCAGTATTTATCTGATTCTCTTCGTCTGCAAACACTGGCCACAGTAATCCTATGAGCACATCTCGTTCCCTTCTTGCTCTTTCTCCTCATTTGTCATAAACCAAGACTGGCTGTAGGGGCCACAGTAAATTCAGCATGGATTACAAAGCGAGTTCAGAAACGCGAAGCCATTTCTATATGGACCCTTTCTTCTGAGCCACTTTCTCCTTGGCTGGTCCGGCTGGGAGTGGGGGTGCTTCTGGCGACAACAGCTGCAGCCCTCCTCGGGGCTCACCTGCCACCCAGCACAGTGAGCTGAACCATCCACTCGGTCACAAGGTCCACTCCACACTTTGCCCGGCTGCTCGATTCTGAGGCTAATTTGGCAGAAAACAGGACTTGCATTTAGTTAGTGAGGACCAGGTCTTAAATACTCTCTTTTCCGCCCTTTCTTTTTTTTTTTTTAATGTTTGTTTGTTTGTTTGTTTTGAGAGAGAGAGAGAGAGAGACAGAGAGCGAGCAAGCCGGGGAGGGGCAGAGTGACAGAAAGAGAGAGAGAGAGAGAGAGAGAGAGAGAATCCCAAGCAGGCTTCACGCTGTCAGTGCAGACCCTGATACAGAGCTTCCCTCCCCCCCTTTTTTTTTAAATAAAGAAATAAACCAAAAAAGAAATCCCGGTTTTTCAGTTTATCATCCCAAGTTATTTGGGTTTGACAAATGGATTATTTAGGGAGTTGTGAATCAGTCATGCATCCAATATCTATTTGTTGAGAACTTCCCATTCATCCGCCTCTTGGCCAGCGGAGGGCCGGCTGTCTGGACAGACAGGGTCCCTCCAGGGTTCTCTCCAACGGAGAGAGTGGTTAACTTCCCAAAGGAATCCTGGGGTGCTGTTGTGGAAGAAGGAGAGACGGACACTGAGCAGACAAAAAGAACAAGTGTCCCTGGTTGTGAGAGCTGTTTACACAGGCGAGGCCTAGGGCCTTCAGTTATGCAGGTGCTCAGAAAATGTATGCACTTTTGGTTTGCATTGACTAGATCCATCTAGGTCTCAAGGGGGCGCCAAACCCACAGTCCCTACAGTGGTGAAAATTTAGGATTTTGAGAAGGATAATGACAGTTACAAATTTATCAAGGACAGTCAGGATAGCAAAGGATCTGGAAAGCCTGGTCTATCACGAATAATTAAAGAAGCTGCTGTAGATCGTCTGGAGCTCCTAAGAGGTGCTGGTTGCCTCACTCTTGTGATGTGTTCTAAATGAGGTAAAGAGCTGGCTTCATCGCCTCTTAAATGATACTTTAGTATAAAGCCTTTGTCTATTGGGAACACAGACAGGTGCAGCCATTCTGGAAAACAGTATGGAGGCTTCTCAAAAACTAAAAAATAGAACTACTCGATGACCCAGCAATTGCACTCCTAGGTATTTACCCAAAGGATACAAAAATACTAATTCAAGGGGCACATGCACCCCAATGTTTATAGCAGTGCTGTCAACAACAGCCAAACTATGGAAAGAGCCCAGATGTCCATTGGCTGATGAATGGATAAAGAAAATGTGGTATATATTACACACACACATATACACACAGACACACACACAAAACACACAAGGGAATATTACTCAGCCATCAAAAAGAATGAAATCTTGCCATTTGCAATGGCATGGAAGGAGCTAGAAAGTATAATGCGAAGTGAAGTAAGACAGTCAGAGAAAGACAAATACCATATGATTTCATGCACATGTGGGATAGAAGAAACAAAACAGATGAACATCGGGAAAGGAAGAAAAAAATGTAGGGGAGGCAAACTGTAAGAGAGACCCTTATCTCTAAAGAATGAACTGAGGGGATGGGCTAAATGGGTGATGAGTATAAGAGAGGGCATCTGTTCTGATGAGCACTGGATATTGTATGTAAATGATGAATCATTGAATTCTACACCTGAAACTTACATTATACTACGTTAGCTAATTAGCATATAAATAAAAACTTGAAACCTAAAAAAAAAAACAGAGCAAAAAATCTTAGTCTATCAAAGGAAAACTTTAAAGTAGGTATAATCAGCTATTTCTGCATTTTTGCTTATCATTCTTTAAAATGAATGTGAGGGGCGCCTGAGTGGCTCAGTCGGTTAAGCATCCGACTTTGGCTCAGGTCATGATCTCACAGTTCGTGAGTTCCAACCCCACATTGGGCTCTGGGCTGACAGCTCAGAGCCTGGGCCTGCTTAGAGTTCTGTGTCTCCCTCTCTCTTTGCCCCTCCTCTGCTCACACTGTCTCTCCCTCTCTCAAAAATGAATAAACATTAAAAAATTAAAATACCTTTTAAAAAAATACAATGAATTTGAGCCAGATCACCTTTGAGGTCTCCTGCACTTTTAAAATTCTACATTCTACAAATCTCCATCATCTTTGCCAATCTGTTATGAGACAACTACATTGTAAATAATAATATTATTAATATGGTACTTCTAACTTGTCAAAATTCATTCTATACAACTTTTGTTTATTCCAAGAGTGTTAAATTAATCTTCATCATCTTCCTTTAAGTAGAGAAAACTAGTTGAAATTTCTTCTATTTTAAAAGATTAGGAAACAGGGGGCACCTGGGTGGCTTGGTCGGTTAAGCATCTGAGTCTTGATTTTGGCTCTGGTCATGATCTCACGTTTGGTGACATTGAGCCCCACTTTGGGCTCTGCACTGACAGCATAGAGCCTGCTTAGAATTCTGTCTCTCTCTCTCTCTCTCTCTCTCTCTCTCTCTGCCCTTCCTATGCTCTCTTTCTCTCTCTCTCACTCAAAATAAAAGATAAATAAAGATTAGGAAACAAGAAACATAGTGGTTCATAGATAAGGGTACGGTACATTTTGTTTTATCTAGTTAGCCTGAAGGGTATTATTCTTGTTCTTTTTATAATAACCATACATCAAACACTATTAGATAACCATGCTGTGAGGATTCCCATCAAAGAAGACATTTTATATTTATGGGAAATATGTCTGTGGTGTAAGGTCTATTTGGTTACCTATTTATGCCAAGGTTTTAAAAATAGTTAAGACAGGGGCACCTGGGTGGCTCAGTTGGTAAAGCGTCCGACTTCGGCTCAAGTCATGATCTCACGGTTCGTGGGTTCGAGACCTGTGTTGGGCTCTGTGCTGACAGCTCAGAGCCTGGAGCCTGCTTCCGATTCTGTGTCTCCCTCTCTCTCTGACCCTCCCCTGCTCATGAGGTCTCTCTGTCTCTCTCAGAAATAAATTTAAAAAAAAAAATTAAAAAAAATTTTTAAAAAAATAGTTAAGATAAAATGCAAACTTAGGAACTCAATAATGAAATCTAAGGTCTTCCTTTCAAGACTAAGAGGCAATTACTATTTGCAATTTAATTAGGAAAACACAATTAAAGGAATAAAGAGTGTCTATTCTCCTGCTGAATATTAAAGTTTGCTACAGAGGAAACTCCCATGTGAAATGTAGTTGAGGCTAATTAGCTCAAGTACATCGGTCCGGAACCAGCGCCTTGCTCAGGGCTGGACAATGAACTCCTCAGGAGCTGGAAATGGGTGATCATTTAGGAAGCCAACACTCCAGTCACAAAACCTAGACTATGCCTGTCTGCTGCAGTATTACACAACACATAACGCACTCCCTTATATTTTCTCTTGACGTTTGATTTGCAGTTACTTACAAACATCATATACTTGGGCTTATTAATAAAGGATTGTTGACACATTGATCCTGAACTGAATCCAAGGCAAGGCTGGCTTCCCTTTGCAGACAAGCTGAGTGAACTCTCTTAGGGGCGTTGTGGGCCACTAAGAGGGGTTCTTGGGGGCAGAGGGTCTAGCCTCCTGACCCTGGGACAGAATGAGAAGCTTAGGTTGGGGACCGCATGTTCAGGACAGCATGGTCTCGGCAACGAACCCAGGGATAAAAGTCAAGAATCTTGGGTCCTGGTCTTCTAGATTTGCCTCTGCCACTGAGACTTGTGTGACTTTAAGTTGTGTGACCGTTGACGTCTCGGGGAGTTAGTTATTTCACCTGTAAGTGGAATGAAGCCGTCACTTTCCAAGGGAACTGTAAATATGACCCAGGATTGGTGATGGGAAAATGTACAGGTACAATGCAAGGTCTGCATTCTTCTTTCAGAGTAAATCTGTGTACGGTAGAGAGACCTCCTTCCCCGTCCCATCTGCTGATCTGACAGGTGCACCCTGCGGGCCCTGCTCACGTTGCTGGTTGGTCTTTTCTTTTGTCTCATCAGTGGGCACCGCTGCCTTCAGACAGTGGGCGGTCAAGACATTTATCCTCATTTCAATATCCGAGTGTTTATATGCATGAGGCGCTGTTCTGGGAGCTGGAGGTATGGACACGGACACAGAGCCCCCTGAAAACCCTGCTCCTGTGGACATTCTAGTCAGAGAATACATAATACATCAGGTGTAGGTGAGAGTGCTCCAAAAAAATAAAAAAAAAATAGAGCTGGTTAAAGGGTCAGGTCCACCTGGGGCGAGGGTAGGGGCTTCGCTCCCAGGAAGGGTCCCTGATAAGGAGACATCTGAACTGAGTTCTGAATGAAGAGGGGAGGGTGTCCCCGGTCTGGGTCAAGAGCAGTCCAGGGAAGTGGAATTTCAGGGGGAAGGTCCCGAGGGGAGAGTAAGCTTGGGGGTGTTCAAGAAACATCACGGAGACCCACGTGACTGAAATGAAGAGGCAAAGAGATTGGACAGAGGTGGTGGTTTCTGTCCTGACGGCGGAAGGACCATGGTGGAGCTGTTGCCTCTTTGCTTCTGGAAGCTGCAAGGCACACAAGCAACAGCACAGTCTGGATTGAGGGGCCCCTAGGTTGTTGGCATTGTCTGGACTTGGAGAAGAGAGTGCGCCGGACAGGTGCGTAAGCGGCCAGTGCAGTCCCGCAGGGCTGACAGTCTGAAGGGGCTCCGGCTTGGCCCTAAGTCTCCGCAGCAGTCGTCTTAACATGCTCAATAGTATTGTGTTTGTGGTGTTGGTGTGAAGTCGGATGGGCCAGTGGGAACTGGGCAGTTCTGCCTCTTGGCGCCTCCCGCCACCCTGGGTTGGGGGCTAGGTCACCCAGGCCCATGCCTGGTGACAGGAGGGACAAGCCGTGTGCACGCTGTCACAGGTCCGGACAGTGAGGCCCGCACCACCCCGCCAGGATCCCTCGGTCCGAAGGAGCCGATATTAAATGTCAAAACACAGCATGACGAGGAAAGAGACTGCAGAAGGCAGGAGAAGCTTTCATCCTGGCCTTTGGACAAGGGGCCCCTATTTTCATTTTGCAGTGGCTCCCGGTGTGCTTCTTGGTGGGAAGAGAGTGTTCTGCCCCTGGACCAGGGCCTTGTTTTAAAACACAGTAAACATCTGGGTGCTTTCTTGTGGGTCCTGTTGCCCTCTGCTGGGCAGCCTAGGTGTTGGCTGAAGACAATGCTCCAAAATCAAGAAATTAAAAATCCCTTTGAGACAGTAAGTAATCATCGATGTTCTTCTTCTGGGCTTTTGAAGGCTGTTGCAGGGTTGAAGAGCCAATTCCCAAGTGAACTGCTTTGTAGGCAGGTGAGTTTTGTTTTAAAACCTTAGTCTCTAGGAATGAGAGGTAAAGTACAGCAGAAACCACATTGAACAGTTAGTGATTCTGTTTTATTGTGCCACCCTGTCATACTACTTACTGTGTGTGAAACACTCCTTACCATTAAAAATAATTATCGGAATGCATCTACACATCAATAGCACCTTTGTTCAGAATTTAAAGAACCTAATCACTCCAATTGCATATCTGGCACTTTTTCATTTCACTGCACATAGGGAGGATTATCTAGGGAACATTTCCTTAATGTTTGTAATACATCAAGAAATTAATATTTAACTGTTAAATCACTGTTTCTAAGATAGACTCTCTTTTTGGCAATGGTGGTACCAAAATCATAGGAAAGAACACCATTAAAACTGGTGGACCTCTGTTGTCTTTGGGGTGGGGTAGAGGGGGGGGAGAGAGAGAGATGTGTGGAGCATAAGTGGAAGGTGAAAGATGAGCATCCTTTGTGTCTCGTGTGTAAGGACAGGTGTCATTAACAGGACTGAAAGCCCATCTAGACTCTACTATGTGTGAACTGTGGCATGAGCTTCATCTGACTTATCTCATTTAAATGTCACAGCAACTTTGCAAGAGAGGTACTATACTTCCTACAGAAAAACGAGCATCACTAAGGTTAAATAACTTACCCAAGATTTGTTAATCTCGTAACTGATAATTTGGACTCAGTGCCAGAGCTATCTGACTCCGAAGCCCTGAGTCCTTCGCTATGCAATGTGAGTGCCTAATGAATGGCTCTAATTCTGATTAGTTTTTCAGAAGACTGCTAGTAAGGACTTAACAGATTGTGTAACACAGTGGCATGTTGTAAGTTGCAGATGGCAAAATTGTAGCCCTGAGGAATAAAGTGACCCTTCCAGAGCTGGGCTTAATTAAGGGGAAGAGCTGGTCTTGGGCCCTCAAGTCCCCTTAGCCCGAGTTCGGTGCTCTTTCTGATATATCACGTTGCTGGAATAATTTAGTTAAGAAACTGGGGATCATCGAATTTATTTCCACTTTTCTATCTCTGATGCGGTGGTATTTGGGCCCTTCAGTAACTACCTAGAGTGAGTGACGTAAAAGAAGGAGCTGGTACAAGATTGTAAACGGATCCAATACTAGTCATGATCTGACTGAGAAAAGAAAGAGAAAAGTAGCCAACCAAATAGGCAGCCCATTGTCACGCTCCTGTCACTCAGTGCAAACTTCCAGTCGGCTGATCAATCGACCAATGTTTACGGAGCATCTTCTCTGAGCCAAGTATGAAGGGAGGGGCTAGGAAACTAAAAATGAGTAGCAGCCAATGGGGGGGTCTCACAGTCAAATGGGATGAACAAACATTTAAACGAAAGTACAGTGCAATGCCAGGCCTACAAACACGCTGCTATGGGCTGTGGAGAGAACAGTCACGCCCATCTGGGAGAATTCAGTCACCAAGGGACAGACATCCACTCACACCAGGATACCTTCAAAATCGTAACGCTATTCACACAACATTTTTCTGGTCCTTCTAACAATGAAATGGGCATCCTTCAATTCCAGCTTGGACAGACTAGAGGATCCTATGATAATCCAGGAACTGGAACTAGTAAAAATTTCCTGGAAGCAATTAAATTATTTTGGTTAATAAAGAAAGGAGATGTGGATTACTAGAACACCATGGTGCATTTAAATTGTCTAGAGGGATCGAACAGCAAAGGAAAGCTTAATTTCAGCTTGGTTAAACACAGAAAAATTGGAAGTTGTTACATCGGTATGCTAATTTAATTAAAAATTTAAAGCAAAAACAAACATGTTAGCTAAAAGGGTGACTATTATATAATCTTAATGAATTTTCAATTTAAATATTTTTCCAATTAAAAATAGGATTAATTTTTATGGCTCCCAGATATTGAACTCAGGAAAAAAAAAAAAGAGGATCCACGAATGATTCATATACCTCTTTCATTCCAGATAGATTATGGAATTATATATCTTTTAAGTTTTAGAAAAACAGAAAATGGAATTGATTATTTTTAAATCTCAGAATTGGGAAAGACCATTTAGGTTCAAAAATAGCACAAGCTAGCCAAGGAAAAAATGTACAAAATTAACTAAAAATGAGAGTTTCCTTATGTAAAATAAAGAAACACCAGGGGTGCCTGGGTGGCTCAATCTGTTAGGTGTTTGAGTCTTGATTTCAGCTCAGGTCATGATCTCATGGTTTGTGGGATGGAGCCCCGTGTTGGGTTCTATGCTAACAGCAAGGAACCTGCTTGGGATTCTCTCTCTCTCTCTCTCTCTCTTTCTCTATCTGTGTCTATCTCTCTGCCCCTCCCCGGCTTGCAAGTGTTTTCTCTTTCAAATTAAATAAATAAACTTAAAAAAAAAAAGAAACATCACCAAAATGCCAGACAAACTCTGGCACAGGAGGAATAGTTACCACAGTAAACTAAATTAAATAGATGCATCAGTCAGCTATTACTACAATAATACTTCATAACAAATCCCCTTAAAACTCAGTGGCTAACAATAGCATTAATTGTCACATACGTCTGCTGCTCAACTCTAATTTGACTGGTTCAGGTTGGACCTGGCTAGGTGACTCTGCTTCAGGGTGCAAGTTCATGGGGCTTGGCTCCTGGATGCAGTTTGAGTACATGTCTATTCCAAGGGTCTGTCATTACTCTAAGACCAATGATTTCCCTTGGCTCAAGTCGTGATCTCGAGGTTTGTGAATTCAAGCCCTGAACTGGGTTCTGCTGCTGATAGTGCGGAGCCTGCTTAGGATCCTTTGTCTCCCTCTCTCTCTGCCCCTCCCCCACTCATGCTCTCCTTCTCTCCCCATCTTTCTCAAAAATAAATAAATATACTTTAAAAAAATCTTCCATATTGACACCAAGGCCCCTTCTTAGTTTTAGGTTTCTCTGTCTTTTTTTTTTTTTTTTGCTTGTTTGTTTTAATTTTTTGAAAGTTTGTTTATTTTTAGTAATCTCTACACTCGACATAGGGATCGAACTTATGATCCTGAGATCAGGAGTTGCATGCTCACCTGACTGAGCTAGAAAGCCTTTGCTTATGTCATGTCTGCTAACAGTCTCTTGGGCAAAGCAAGTCATATGTCCAAGCACAACATCATTGGGGCAGGGAATGGTATTGGATCCATAGTGGGAGGGGAAGTACAATGAATCTAAATGATCATAGTGGGAAAAGGAAATAAACTGGTAACCCACAAAATAGGAAACCCATAATTAATAAAATATGGAAAGATGACAGATTTCTTCAGCAACATAAAAAATGGAAATTAAAACTTTAATGAAATAGCACCTATTATTTATCAATAAGAAAAATATTAAAGAAATCCAATTAATAGTAAAACTTCTTCCCAACGAGAACAACAGGAGATCCAGATGGTTTTACAAATGAGTTCAACTAACTTTTCCAGAAACAACGGGTCATTCCATCTGATTGAAACTCTTCCAGAGGATGGGAAGAGTGGAAATATTCTTAATGCATTTTATGACATCAAGACAAGAACATCAGAATAAAGGAAAAGCATAGTTCATTTTCATTCTAAGGATATATGTAAAAATCCTAAATAAAGTATTCTAAATTTTTTAAACATTTAAACATTTTTGAGAGACAGAGAGAGAGAAAGAGACATAAGGAGGGGTAGAGAGAGGAGATACAGAATCCGAAGCAGGCTCTAGGCTCTGAGCTGTCGCACAGAGCTGCACACAGGGCTCAAACCCACGAACTGTGAGGTCATGACCTGAGCCAAAGTCAGATGCTCAACCGACTGAGCCCTGCAGACTCCCCCTAAAACAAAGTGTGCTAAACAGAATCTAACAGTGTATAAAACATGGCACACCATAATAAATACCCACCCAAATAGCATGTCTTAAATAAGAGAGAAGTTTCTAGCTTGGCTTGTCTAGGCTGGTCAGACAGCTCTGCTTCAACAGGTCAACTAGAAACCTAGGTTCCTTCCACTCTGTTGCCAGGTCATTCCCAAGAGCTCTGTACTCACCGGAACGGTCAAAGCTGCGCCACTCCCATGTCAATGTTGTGTTCAATAGTGAGGAAAAGCTGAATTCAGGCCAAGCAATGTTTCCTTAAGTAGAAGCTACTTAGAAGTCGCACCATTACTCTTGGGGGTGAATAGAATCGTTGGGTCTATGCCCAGGAAGAGAAGGGTGCAAGTTTTTGGAGACAATTGGCAACCCGTAATGTGAGGAATAACTCTAATAAAAGATGTGTAAGATCTATATTCAGAATGTCATAAGATCTTACTGGAGGATATTAGAGAACACCCAAGAAAATGGAATGATATTCATGTTTTTGGAGAGGAGTACTCAACATCATGAAGTTGCTTATTCTCTCCAAAGTCCAAATAAAAGCTAAAAGGGATTTTCACTGAAATCGAGAGGTTGGTATTATCATTTACATGGAAGAGAAAAGGGTCAAAAATAGTTAAGAAGCATTAAGTAGATGGATTTGCTCTGGCTGATAGAAAAATTTACTCTAAATCTGTAGCATTTGTGTATTGACTATTGGTAGAGGAAAAGACAAAACGGCCAGTCGAACAAAATAAGGACTTTACAAAGAAGCCCACATACTCATGGAACTCTGATATATAACCGAAGTGGCATTGCAGATAATTGAGGAAAGACGGAACGATTTAATAGATAGTTCTTGAACATCTTAGAATCCACATGGATAAAATTAAAACTGGATTCCCATCTCACACAAAATACAAAAATCAATTCCAGTATTTAAAATATGAAAGGCAGAGCTTTAATATCTTAGAACAAAATATAGGAGAATATCTTTCTAACCTCACAATTTTTAAAACAAGACACAGACACTCATGAAAAGAGAGCTGATACATTTGACTACTTTACACTCAAGACTTTTTCAACAAATACCATAAACCAAATAAAAATCAAGTCGTTCACCGGGAGAACATATTTGTAATATATATAATCGAGAAAGGATTGGGATACCTGGGTAGCTCAGTCAGTTAAGCATCTGACTTCAGTTCAGGTCATGATCTCACTGTTTATGAGCTTGAGCCCCATGTCAGGCTCTGTACTGACAGCTCAAAGCCTGGAGTCTGCTTTGGATTCTGTGTCTCCCTCTTTCTCTGCCCCTCCCTCGCTCATGCTCTCTCTCTCCCTCAAAAATAAACATTAAAAAAATTAACAAAAAATAATCAACAAAGGATTAATACCTAGAATATGCAACGAACTTCTACAAATACATTAGATAATTAAATACAATTGAAAAATGGGCAAAAGATGTGAACTGATACTTCACAGAAGAGAAAATACGTAAGGTACATAACTGTAAGAAGAAATAATCTGCTTCATTAGTCATCAGGGAAATACCATGTAAGACCACAGTTAGATATGATTTTTTAGCCACCAGCTTGCCAACAATGAAGTTTCACCATGTCACATGTTAGGGAGGGGCATCTAGGTGGCTCCATTAGTTGAGCGTCCGACTTTGGCTCAGGTCATGATCTCGGTCATGGGTTCAAGCCCCACATCAGGTTCTGTGCTGACAGCTCAGAGCCTGGAGCCTGCTACAGATTCTGTGTCTGCCTCTCTCTGTGCCCCTACCCTGCTCATGCTCCGTCTCTCTCTCTCTCTCAAAATAAATAAACATTTTTTTTAAAAAAGCGTTAAAGAGAATGAGGATAAATAGGGTACATTATATATTGCTGGTGGGAATGTGCCTTTTACAGCCAGTGTTTCCACTGTTGCATTGGAAAAATATTTGGCATTATCTTGAACGGTTTTTGATATATGAAGTGATTTTTATGAGATGCTCATATGGAATCATAATAACAAAGCTGAAAATGATCCACTAGAAAAGAATGGAATATTTTATAGCAGTGAAAATGGACAAACTCAATGATGTGCCATGACAGATGAATCTTACCAACATAACGTTGAGTGAAAATAGCAAGTTGCAGAACCCCATTAAGTGATGTACTATTTTTATAAAACTAAAACCCAAACTCACTGATACAATATTCAGTTATGTACACAGATTTGAAAAAAATCATTTTAAAAGAGAGACAAGAGAATAATAGATCTAAAATTCAGGATACAGTTTCCCTGGTGGGGGGGGGGGTGCAGTGAGGAGGAGGAGAGTGGAGTTGCTCATGGATGGATGCAAGTTATTGACTGGGTTATGGGTTCATGTGTGCTATTTTGTTTTATAACATGTGAACACGTTTCATATATTCTTTTGTATTTTTCAGAGTTATATTTAAAAATATGATAAAATAGGGGCACCTGGGTGGCTCAGTCGGTTAAGGGTCCAACTTTGGCTCAGGTCATGATCTCGTGGTCCGTGAGTTCAAGCCCCGTGTTGGGCTCTGCGCTGACAGCTAAGAGCCTGGAGCCTGCTTCGGATTCTGTGTCTCCCTCTCTCTCTGCCCCTCCCCCACTCAAGCTCTGTCTCTCTCTCTCTCAAAAATAAACATTAAAAAAAAAGGAGATTAAAAGAAAGTGAAATAGCTTTTCTTGGCATTGATAGCAGAAGTATAAATTAAAACAGGCTTTTTAGTTGTATCTCTTTTTCTCTCTCCAATTGTGTCACAACATAAATATGTATACGTACACATATGTATGTATACCCCATGTATGTAGTAAACATACGTATGTGTGTATGTGTGTATATATATAATATATACATATAACAGATTATGTATGTCAGTTCTGGGAAAGAAAGGCTACCCCCCACCCCAAAATTAAAACAAAGCTTGACATGCACCCTTGAAATTAGAAAACATTTATGAACATAAAGGTACAGTGAGCTCTTTTCCACCTGGGGATCCTTCACTTTCCCTTCCTTCTGAGACCCGTAACCTGAAGCTCAGTCAGGCGTACCAGGGACCAGTGGAGGACACTGTCATATGCACAGTCCTGGCACAACCTGTAATTTCCTGCAGTGTGAAGTCCCTGAGAGAAGGGACCGTGCCATGTGGTCCTCTCCCTGTGCTGTGGCCATTGTAGGGGCTCAACAACCATCTGTGGAGAAATGAATGCCTCATCACAGAAGAAAAAGACTTTCATGGGCCAGACTGGTCAAGCTGCAGGAATAGAATTGATTTGTGTACCAGCATCGTGCAGATTTTATAATCATGATTGACTTTTTGGTCAATATTTTCTGCTCTCCAGAGAAATGCCTTTCTGAGATCCAGTATCAAATGCTGGTTTCATCTACTCCCTGAGAAGATTTCTTTGTAGGCTATAGATTGTGTTTCAATTTACGTACACATTTTTCAGTAGGCTTCACCATAATAATTAAAGTTTATTCCACCATAAGTACATAAAACAAGCAAACAGAAGCAAAAAACACACCTTTTGATATATTTTGGTTATAACCCTAAATGAATGTCAAATTCTCAAGAGACTCATAATGCATTAGAAATTCAAATAGAATCAAGAGCATCGTGGCCATTTATATTTTATCGCTGTATTAGCCATTCCAAATAAAATTGCCTGGGGGAATTAATCTTGGGTCTAGGGACAGAATTATGTTTTTTGTACCATTTGCATCATTTGAGCAGTCTCAGATTGGAGGAAAAACGGTCTTTCAGGGAGAACACAAGAAGAGAAGGGGCATATTTGGGGCAAAACTCAGTCACTGAGTTTTAGGATGTTAAGGGCAGTAGAGTCAACTCGAATCCAATTTTAGAAGAAAACACGAAGTCTTTAAACTCCTGGATCTTACAGCCAAGTGTAAATCATAGCAGGTTTCAAGAACAGCAGCCGACTCTGTGATCTACACTGAAGCGAGGTGTTGTTGTTAGTGTTTAAAATCCGCAGGCGGTGTTCAGTGAGCCACGCTAAGGAGAGAAAGATGGACGAGTTAAGGCCAGTTCTGGGAGAGTCTGTCAGAAGACCGAGAAGTCTGTCTCGCGTCTTCCAGCTCTGCCTTCCCTGCTGGGGATAGGTTTCCCCCGAGCCAGGTCGGTACTGCGGGGCAATGGCAGAGAGGTAAAGAGCAGCGGGGAGGTCCAGAGCCTCTCGCGTGGGGCCCTTAGGCTTTGTGTGGTGACTGGCCTAGGAGCTGGGCAGCGCGTTCAGGAAGGAACATACGGTCCCTGTCACAAGGGGACAGTGTCTGCACACACCACCCTAGCCTTACGCAGAAGCAGGCCAAAAAGCCTAGCAAGCTTTGGGTCACCTGGCCTGGGAAGGAGACGGGGAGGATCCCGTTGACCCTTGATGCAGTGGGTGCTCTAGTTAGGAAGAACCTCCCTTTGCTTCTTGTATTATTTGGATCATTGGTTACATTTGAAAAAATTGTGGTAAAATGTAACATAGAATTGATCATCTTAAGCATTTTTACGTGTATAGTTTTATGGCAGTAAGTACACTCACACTGGTATACCACCATTACCCCCGTCCATGTCAGAACTCTTTTTTTTCATCTTGCAAACCCAAAACTCTGTTCCCATTAAATAACAACACTGCAAAAAAAAACCCCCAAACCCCCAAAACCAAAAAAAACCCAAAAAACAAAACCAAACCAAAAACAACATCTCACATCCTCCCCCCAGCCTCTGACAACCACCATTCTGCTTTCGGTCCCTATGAGTCTGACTACGCTGGGTACCTCATATAAGTGGAGTGTAACTCATACAGTATTCATCCTTTGGTGACTGATTTATTTCACCAGATTTTTCCATCTTACAGCATGTGTCAGAATTTCCTTCCTTTTTTTTTTAAAGACTTTTTAACTTTTATTCATTTTTGAGAGACAGAGGGTGAGTGGGGGAGGGGCAGAGAGAGAGGGAGACACAGACTCTGAAGCAGGCTCCGGGCTCTGAGCTGTCAGCACAGAGCCCGACCCAGCTCTTGAACTCACGGACCGTGAGGTCATGACCTGAGCTGCAGTCAGATGCTTAACCAACTGAGCCATCCAGGCGCCCCTAGAATTTCCTTCTTTTTAAAGGCCTGAATGATAATCTGTTATATGTATGCACTGCATTTGGTTTATCCATTCATCTGTCAGTTCATACTTGGATTGTTTCTACCTTTTTGCTATTTTGAATATTGTTACTATGAACAGGGGTGTACAAAGACCTCCTTCGGTCCCTGCTTTCAATTCTTAGGGTATATGTACATGGATGTAGAATTGCTAAATCATATAGTAATTCTATTTTTTTTTGAGGAGTTGCCACACTATTTTCTATAGCAGCTGCCCTATTTTACATTCCCACCAACAGTGCGTAGGGTTCCAATTTTTCCACATCTTGCCCCTGGCTACATTTTACGTGGCAAAAGCGTACCACCGCAACGTATCTGCTTCATTTTAAAGAATGCCATCATAGCTGGATAATTATTTTTTCCTTATTTCTCTCAAGCATGTATCCCATGTCATTTTTTTTTTTTCTTATCAAAAGCTCCAGACTCAGCATAGTTACANTTTCAATTCTTAGGGTATATGTACATGGATGTAGAATTGCTAAATCATATAGTAATTCTATTTTTTTTTGAGGAGTTGCCACACTATTTTCTATAGCAGCTGCCCTATTTTACATTCCCACCAACAGTGCGTAGGGTTCCAATTTTTCCACATCTTGCCCCTGGCTACATTTTACGTGGCAAAAGCGTACCACCGCAACGTATCTGCTTCATTTTAAAGAATGCCATCATAGCTGGATAATTATTTTTTCCTTATTTCTCTCAAGCATGTATCCCATGTCATTTTTTTTTTCTTATCAAAAGCTCCAGACTCAGCATAGTTACGGTTTTGGGGATGGGTGCAGAGACCAGCCAGGCCAGAAAGAATAAGCATTAATGTTTGCCCTCATCATAAATTATATTGTTGTGTCATTTTGCAGTTTATAAAATGCTTTTATATCCACCATCTCTCTGATTCCTGCCCCATAAGAGGGGTAATGCATTTGTTATTATTCCCCTTAATAGACGGGGAAACGGGGCTCACAGGAACTAAGTAACCTGCGTAGGGGGTGGAGCCAACACTGGGCTGGATGCTTTCCCATCACACGGTTTCTTCATTCTACTCCATAGATACAGGGAGCAGTGCCATTGTTACCCTTCCAGATGTATGGAAGGACTGGTTATTCTAAGACAAAAACAGCTCTTGACTCAAACACTTAAAACCGCTGTGAAATACAGAACTAATATCTGCTTGTGAATATCTATGGATCCTCTTGGTATCATCATTTGCTCTGGCTGCTGGGGCAGCGACCAATTTCACGAGGCTTTGACCGGCTTTCCTTCAGTATAGCCAGACAGCACCTCATCTCAGTTCTGCTCTGGGTGTTTCCCTCCTGAAGGAGCATGGGATAGCACGGCATGGACTACCTACAGGAACTCTGGAAGAGTGGGGGAGGTAAAACTCATGAGACCACGTTTGGCTAAAAGGAAATGGAGGCCAGTGTATAAAGAGATTTTCCCTTTCTTCTTCCAGGAGGACATATCTGAGATGCATCCCACAAAAGGCTCTTCGAAAAGACCTAGTAGGATCCAATACTATTCACCCTTAGCAGTGGCCAACTCTCTAATGCCTCCATTATTAGTTTTCCTTCCTTTCCTGTTCTACAACTCCCTTCCATATAACTGATTATTGGGATCACTTGTCTGATAAACTCCCTGAACACAAGTTTTTTTTATTTTTTTTTGTTTTTTTTTTTGCATTTTATTTTTGTTTGTTTGTTTTTTCCTCTTCAGACTGCTTTCAGGGGATTCCATGCAGTTCTAGAAGTAAGCAGATCCTCAGGATGCGATTTTGACTGGGTCACTATTTCATTAGACAGCAATAAGGACTCCTTTGCTAGTCTACATTGAGAATGACCATCGAGGCATGCAGTAGCATCATAATAACTAGGATTCTGACATGCAGTGGACAAGCATGAGATATGTGGTAAATTTAGTGCTTATCAGTTTGGGGCAAAAATAATTATGAAGACTGTGGTAGAGTGACAGAGGACACTGAAGGCATAGCCTCAACGGGTCTCTCATATCAAAGCCGGGCCCTGATGTGAAACAAGTGGGGTCTGGAATCTGAGATAGAGATATTTGCATTGGCAAGATTGAATCTTTAGAACCTCTAGACTTCCTGGAACCATCTGGGCTGGTAGAAGCAGCCCCATCCCTCTTACTAGAGGACAGAAGCTTCTTCTGGATTGTGTGCCTGTTAAAATTTCACGTAAGGCAGATGCCTCACAAAATTATGCTGTGTTCCCCAAGGTCCACTCACACCATCCCTCCACTGCCCCCAGGCTCTGGTGTCCAAAGTCAGCTCTCAGCTCAAACTACTGGTTTAGGTGGGTGGTACTGTGTAAACAATAGCCAAAGTATATTGGTCTAGGAACCACACAGTAGAAGTAGAACTACACCCTTTTACCAACACTCTCAGTGACCCACTCATAATTCATGCTTCCTGTGAAACCTTGAACTTTGCCGGATTAGAGGCCCTGACTCACTGTAATGGTTCCACTGAGCTTGAAGCTACAACTACCATCTAGTCACTCTGAGACTCCCGTGGCCATAGGCCAATAGGCAAGGGGAGGAGTTACTGTTCTGGTAGGAGATATTGATCCTGGTTANTGGGGCAAATCAATATGAGAAGATCATATTGTAGAACTTTCCAAAATTGATAACAGACAAGAATTCTGACACAGGAGGCACAGTAAATCATAAACGAGGAATAAAACAAAATCCACACTTAGATGTGAAGAAGCAAACTGCAGAACAATGAAGACGATGGGAAGGTCTTCAAAGCAGATGGTGAGGAGGTAGGTCATGCCCAAAGGACTAGCAATTGGACTGGTAGCCAGCTTCACCGAGGCAGCAACGGAAGCCAGGAGAGAATAATTCTTAACCTAGAATTGTAGGCGTGGATGACAATGCAAAATGGAGATACAATAAAGAAGTCTTTAGGAAACCAAACTGAGAGGTGCTTATCACCAATAAACATTCACAAAGGACTTCTTGATGATGTACTCCAGAAAGAGGGAAATGGATCCCAGAAGGAAGATCTGAGCTTCAAGAAGGACTGGTAAGCAAACACTGACTATAAAATAATAATAATGTCTAATTTGCTTTGTAAAAAATCTACTGACTTATTGCATGAGATTATATGGGCAGGGAATAAGCAGAGTTTAATTGCTCCAAAGTCCTTTATTGTTCAGGAGAAGCACAGAGGCATAAAAAATTAGAATTTCCAGTCACCTATCCATGTTAATAGTTTAAGGATAACTACTGGAAGAAAGAAAATGGAGTGTATAACAGGATATATAAAACAATGGAAATTTTCTCTCAATCAATCTCATGGAGACAGAAAAAAAGAAAAAGAAGATGCAAAATGAGCAAGCCCAACAGAAAGCACAAATTATACGGTTCAATCACATAAAAGTGATATCATTACAAAATAATTATCTAAGTAATTACACAAGTAATTAAATGAGGTATATTTACAAATGAAAAGACAGATGTTTTCAGACTGACTAGAAATAACCAGAAATTGCAAATTTATAGGGAACATGCCCAAGACAACACAGAGAAGGCAAAAGACAGAAAAAGATAGATATTTGGGTATTATTAACCCAGAGGAAGCTTCTATAGCAATTTTATATCAGAAGAAAGTATATTTTAAGGTAAAAAGCTTTTGCAAGAAAGAGAGCCACTACACACTGTTAAAAATAGGAATTACTAGGGCTGTCTAGAAACTTGTTCACCCCTAATGACATAGCTTCAGTGTACATAAAGCAGCAGCTGATGGCATCGTAAAGAGAAATGGACAAATTCAGCATCATGGCGGGGGATTTTAATACTCCTCTTCAGGAACTGAGAGCTGTTGGAGACAAAATATTAAAAAAGATATAAAATACTTGGACCACAAATTTGAAATCTTGACCTATTCAACACACGTAGAACCCTGAACCTAAAATTCAGAAGATACACGTTGTTCTAAAGAGCATGAAGTATTTATGATAAAGGTATGAAGCAAGTCTACGTTAATTTCACAGAGTCTATATCAAACAGACCATGTTTTCTGGTCACGGTGCAAGTAAATTAGAAGTGACTCACAAAAGATATCTAAAAAAGCTTCATATGTTTAGAACGTAAAAAGACACTTCTGAATAACTCATGGGTCAGAAAAGTGATTGAAATGGCAATTAAGAACTTACCATTTAATGATTGAAAGCACCAAATATAAAAATGTGTGGGGAATTTATTTGAAAAAAGAATGACCAAAAAATTAATGGGCTAAGCTTCCAACTGAAAAGTTAGAAAAAGAACCATAGAATAAATCCAAAGACCACAGAGGAGAGGAAATAGTGATAATCTGAGCAGAAATTAATAAAATTATAAATAAAATACAGTAGAATCCACAAAGTCAAAAGATATCTTCCAAAAGACAAAAGAAAGAGGCACCTGGGTGGCTCAGTGGGTTAAGCATCTGACTCTTGCTTTCTGCTCAGGTCATGATTTCGATATTTCGTGGGTTTGAGCCCCGCGTCTGGTTCTGTGCTGGAGGCATGGAGCCTGCTTGGGAGTCTCTCTCTCCCTCTCCCTCTCTGCTGCTCCCCTGCTCATGCTGTCTCTGTCTCTCTCAAAATAAATAAATAAACTTAAAAAAAAAAAAGACAAAAGGAAGAATGAGCCTTGGGCAGAATGAATAAAAAAAAAGGAACATCTACACAATATTGGAAACAAAATGGATGCAACTTCAGAAGTAGCAAGTATCTGGGGCGCCTGGGTGGCTTAGTCGGTTGGGCGTCCGACTTTCGCTTGGGTCATGATCTCGCGGTTCGTGGGTTCGAGCCCCGCGTCGGGCTCTGTGCTGACTGCCAGCTCGGAGCCTGGAGCCTGTTTCAGCCTGTGACTCCCTCTCTCTCTGACCCTCCCCTGCTCACGCTGTCTCTCTCTCTCCTAGAAATAAATAAAAATATTAAAAAAAAAAAATAGAAGTAGCAAGTATCTAAAGGTAGTAAAAAATACTCTGACCTTATGCCAGTTGCGGAGGATACGGAGAAGTGTGGCCCAGGCTCCCCTACCACGAAGGGCCCGTTGCCTCGAACAGCTGCCTCTGGCTGGCTCCATCAGCGCCTGGCCCAGGAGTGCGCCTTCTTCAGAGATTCCCACATCCGGTGACTGACACGGGCAGGGCCGTGAAGACCTGGCCCATTAGCCTCATCTGGGACAACTCTGCCCACGTCACTTATGCAGTGGTGTGCTCTCACATGTTCAACACCTGGCTCCTCCGGGGTGGGGGGGAAGCCCGATTTCTGTGCTGTAAATACCACCCTCCACGGGTTCAGGCTTCCATAGGAATAGCGCTAACTGTGGAATTGGAAAGAGACCCACGCCATCAGACCACACTACCACCGTACAGAGAGGCTAGCTGTAAACTCAAGAACACGTGTACGTGTAGCAAGGTAATGGAAGTGATGAGCATCTACTAGCTGTGTTTTTAATATTATGTATGTATATACACATATATGAAGCAGTGTAAGTTTATATGATTTAATCTTTGGTGATGGCTGTGTTTGACCCCTGGCTCACAGGGTTCTTAGAGATGGAAGCTTTGCCCTCGCAAGCTGGAAACCGGCCGGCTCCAGCACACCCCTCTGCGTGAGCGCCAGTCCCAAAGGTTTGGCCGAGGCTTTGCTGGGCTTGACTCACAATCTGATTACTCTCTTTGGCCGATCCTGGTTCCCTGCCCTTCTCACAGGCACCCTAACCCTAACCGAACCGTACAACCCTAACAGCGTCCTGTTGTACGGTAAACCGGTGGCTGTGGTCTGAATGTTATCTCTCTTGTGAAAGAGACTCCAGAGGCCACCTTTCCCTTCCCATCCTGTGAGGTGACAGCGAAAGGGTGGCTCTCTAGGAAGCAGACCCTTACCAGACACCAAATCTGTTGGCAATTTGATCCTGAACTTCCTGGCCTCCTGAACTGTGAAAAAACAAATGTGTGTCGTATATATGCGTGGCGGTGTTTTTGTCACAGCAGCCTGAACGTCTGAGCCACCAGTGTCTTGCCATGTGTCGTTCTGACTTGCAAACACCACTCTACCCTTTCTTCCTCTGTCTTTCCCCACTGGCATTTTGGCAGTTTGGAGTTGCACAAGGCAGGTGCCGCTGGCTCACCTACATGCCCCTCAGTGTCGTAGGGCAATGGGAAAGTACTCCTGACGCCTGCTAGAGCAGACACCTTTGACGCTCTGCCCCACGTCTCCTTGGCTGCCCTGCCCCACAGCCCTGACCGTGCCTTGTGAGCAGGGACTCAAGCTACAGTGTCTATTTCTGCTACGGGTCACTCTGTGTTTCTGCCTCAGGGTCTCTGCTAAAGCCCTGAGTGCCTGGACATGTGTGGGAGACACAATTCCAGTTCACAGAGAACAGGAGCCAGATAAAAAAATGCTCAGGCCCATGTCTTGGCGGTGACAGTTCTAGGAGAACTTTGAAAGCTTCTCAGAGATCTCACTGGCATTGAGGGCTGTTGCCCCCAAGTGACCTTGAGGACACAACTTTATGTTGCCTCTTCATACTTCCCCGGCTTGGCATTTCAGTGCCAACACTCCTGCTTCCTTGGGTTCTCTATCGAAATAATCTCTGCATCCAAGTTCTGCTTTGGGGGAGGGGTGGAGGAAACCTATACTAAAATACTTGCCGATCATTTTTTTCCCCTCAATACAACACTCCACTCTTCTTTTCATAGTTTCTAAATACAAGCATGGCCACATGTCAAAATGGGACTTGTCTGGGGCTAAACTGCTGGGAACAGTGGGTGACTGTGCCAGTTTGGGAGCTCTGAGGGGCAGATGCCAAGGAGGATTAGATGCGCAAAAGAAATGTTGAGAAAACACGTGTCTAGGGCGGTGCAGGAGGGAGGGGGCGTCGGCATGTAAATGAGGACAGTCTTCAGACAGTGATGCAAGGCTGGCCCCTGAGGGGGAGAGAGGAAAGGGGGGAAGATGAGGTGGGAGGAGCTTCAGAGGGTAGCCGCATCCTGAGAGAGCGATCGCAGGGTGCTGGGGAGTTCCGGAACAATGCCGAGCGTAGGGTCAGTCCTCCATCAGGCAGAATTGGTGCAGCACTAGTGATGCCACCATGCTCGGCCACGCAGGGGGGATGTACGGCCTTGGTGGGAGTGCCACGGTAGACCGGAAGGTGTAATAGCTGGAGGCTGTGAGCTAGATACTCTGAAGATTCGGAGTGCCATGCCTCCACGGCTAACACAGAAAGAGATGTCTCTACGTTTTAAATAGAGGCACTGGATGGGGCTCCTGGGTGGCTCAGTCGGTTAAGTGTTCGACTTCAGCTCAGGTCATGATCTCACGGTTTGTGGGTTCAAGCCCCACATCAGGCTCTGTGCTGACAGCTCAGAGCTAGGAGCCTGCTTCCGATGCTGTGTCTCCCTTTTTCTCTGCTTCTCCCCCGCTCACACACTCTCTCTCTCTCAAAAATAAATAAACATTAAAAAATTTTAAATAGAAGCATTGGACCATCCTTGTAGGATTCACTGAGTAAAGGCTCTGCCATTTTCAGCCCAAATTTAAGGGAAGGGGCCAGGGAGAAGTGATCCAGGGAGAAGACTGGCAGTAAGAATTACAGGGTGCTGTGAGGGAGGTGGGGAGACCCCAGCCACTTGATGCAAAGAAAGACGTGTTTCCGGAGAACTACTTGGAGAGCTTGGCATGTTTCCCTTGGGGCAGAGAAGGCGGGGGGCGGTGTAGCGCAGCGGCAGTGACCCGCACTTGTAGCCTGATGGGCAGAAATGCCAAGTGTCTTCTGTGGGTCAGCACGGCCACGGTGGAAGCTGGCCAGGTCAGCCTGCCAGAGCATGGTGACTCTCCAGACGGTCAGTGTGAGGTGCACCCCCAGACAGAAGCTACCTGAAAGCCAGGACCAGGGCCTGGTTCAGGGGACGTTCCCCACCTCGCCACCCTGGCACGACCAGCCTTCACAGAGCTGGCTGGCAGGATGCAGGACAAAGAAGGAAAGAATGTTTCCATTCCCTCCATGCAGGCTTCTGAGCTGGGGTCATACCCAGCTGGTGGATGCTGGCAGGGGAGGGGGAAGCCTAGGTGCAACGAGACTACAGTTTTGATTTGGATTGGACTGGACTTTTTAATACCCGAGAACCAGCCTGTTTATTAACACTTGAAAGCGACAGAAAAAGCTATGAAATCTGCCCCAGATTCTTCCAGAGGAGAAGGGAGATCTCATAGAACGGTTTCAAAAGACAGGGTGGAAAAAAGGTGCTACTTCATGATTTCCCTCACCAAGTAGTTCAGCTTGTATAAAGGTTGATTTGCATCAAACACTGCTTAACATGGAAAAGACACCCTCCTTATGCAAACGCCTAAATAGTGCAAGGGTCCGCATCACCGTTTCGTCTGACCTCGACTGCCTTTTTTAAACCTTCTAGGTGCACTGCTTGGGGAAGCCACGAGCATCTCAGGTAGGACTGGGAGGGTCATTGAGAAGTCCAGTTCTCTAGAATCCCCCGAACAGTGCTGGGCCCAGAAATAAACCTGATCCTAGAAGGAAACGCCGGCCGTTTCTGCAGCTGTTTCAGAGGCCAACTTTGGGGTCCTCGTGAATCAGGAATCCCAAGTTCTTCCCACTGCGGACCCCCAATTCCTCCTGCTGCACGGAAGCGCTCCCTCTTCCGTCCTAAGAGGACAACAGCAGGCCCCGCTCCTCGAA
>NW_027532842.1:2101380-2129839 GCF_008692635.1 Crocuta crocuta | reverse complement strand
GAAACACCCCGTTCCGGGGGGGGCCGGTCGGGTAGTTGTCGGGTCGTCCCCCTCCGCCCCCGGCTTTCGAGCGTTTGTTCCATGGCCTCGTCTTAATTTAGTACGAATGTGTTATTTCCTTTGAGCTTTATAATGGCAAAGCACTGAAGGGGTTTGCTACATCCATTTTTTTTTTTTCATTCTGAGCCTGTGCACAGAAGGAATTTCAGGCGCACAGCGATGTTACTACCATTCTATTTTAAATACAAACATGGAAAGAACTCTTGGCGCGGCACCAAAGGCGCCTGTACTCAGCGTTATATAAGGGCTTTAAAAAATATTTGCTCGTTGGTAAAGTTATAAAAGTGATTTCCAGAGCATCTGAGGAGAAAGGTTGAAGGGAAGTCAAAACTGTATTTTCGAGCCAAAACTTTATTTGGAGGCAAGCCTGGTCTTAGCTCCCCATACCCTTCGAGATAAGACAGGGCTCTTTCTTTGAATTCATTAGGTAGAATCGCAAAACATTAAAAAAAATAAAACGGGTTTTGTAAAGGCTATTAAGGAACTTGGTGAAACTATTTTGACTCCTTATGGAGAGAAATAAAAAAAGATCCCACAGATATCCTTTATGGCTTTCAAACTATGGAATGATTTTATTTTTATAGCTGATAGGGAAGCAGTAATTAGGAGCTATCAATTATTAAAGGTTCCCCCTTAAGGAAACCTCTACTTGTATATACATGGTTATTTTTTTTTTCAGGGAAGAAGAAGACAAAAGTAGAAATCATCAGAAATTCTGATGTCCGGGGACCCCTTTTGTGCCCCCGCCACAGTACTCGTTTCTGTTTTCAGTTTATGGGTCATGGTTTGGGTGGTGTTGAGGCATTTGCAAGGGTAAAAGCTCACTGGGTGATTCTGATGTGGGGGGAGGGGGTGAGACACTGGGTAGCACTGTTTCTTTTAATTTGTCACTTTGTAGCCCAATGTGTGGCTACAGTAGCTTAAGACAGGTAAAAAATAAGTGGTTAAAAATCCGGGGAGAAAAAAATGGTATTGGAAAGAAGAATTATAGCTTGTATACCTGTGTCTTGTATGCAGGGATCTTCCTCCGTTGTTATTATTATTTTTGTAACCCTGCAGAAATCGTTGTTGTTTTTCAGGGACCCATAGTTCCACGTGAAAGATATAGAGGGGTCGGAAGTGGGGAAGTTGGGTACTAGTGGCAGGGTATTCCTTACGTGTCCACGAAATGATAATCACGTCTTATTAAAGATTATCTTTGTCTCAGTAAGAACTTAACATAGACAAGTAAATTACTTGCAGAAAGCTTTCTGTTGCTTTTAAGGTGGGAAACAGACCCTCTGATGAATCAGTGTTTCCTGCCCACCTTATGTAATTCAAGATATTCAGAGCTTATGGATGGTTTATGAAGGCTTATGTAAGAGCCACGACTGTGCTTTTTGTACTCTGTTAAACTCCCTGTTTTGGCCATTACATAATTGACACAGTACTAGATTGTTAGAGCCCAGATAAGGGAAGGACGCACCACCCCAGCCCAGCCCGTGTACTTTTTATAATGAATCGCTGCTGCCAAATTAGAGGGAACGGCGGGGATGGAGGCTTGTGAAAGAGAGATAAGAATAGCATCTAGAGGATTGAGGTAATAGAACGCCGTTAGGCTGAGCGGCTTTCTAGAGATTTTAATGCTGCGGTCTAAACTGCTCTAGTCTTTTATTTTTCCCAGCAGAGGCGGATTGACTGGGAAGCTAATGAATCTTAAGCTTCAGGGCCCCTCGCTCAGGCTTCTTCCAAGCCCCTGGGAAGGCCACTAGCCACGTCACGGTCACACCTAATTTTATATTTGCATTTTGGATTCTTTTTGGACATTCCCGCCACCCCCTTGCCTCCATTATGTAAACGCAATGCTCTACAAACTCTTAGTCCTCTCGGGCTCTCAATTATGTGTGAATGTTAAGTTAACTTATAAATTCCTGTTTTCTTATTTTAACATCTACAGTCTTGTGAAAAGACAAAAACTGAAGCCTGGCCAGTGTTGTAGTGACCTGCTGGAATAGTGCCAAGTGCTGTAACCTCGGGCGGTGTGGAGCTACCGAAATCAGGCAGTTACCTGGAGAACCGACTCTTTGCCTTGTGACTTCGCACAAACGGGGCTTTTTTGGCCCTGGGTGTGAGTTGGAGGTGGAGAAAAACTGAGCAGAGAGGGGTGGGGGGGTGGATAAAAAAGTAGGTTAAAGCCCTTCCACACATCTCAGAGGCCGGCTACCAAGGGACAAGGAAGGAAAAAAAAATTAACTACCCAAAGATGCTTCATTAATAAAAAGTTAATAGGAACAGATAGCATCAGCTCCGTTAGGAGATCTTTTTTGTAAACTCCTTAGGATCCATCTCTAATATGAATTTTAAACAGGGAGCGAACTCAGGCCTGGAAGATATTCTGCAGGAAACCAGTGCATGATGGGAAGGACTCAAGTCAACTGTTGACTTGTCCCCGTTAGCAGCCGGACTGTGCCCATGGCAGGAATGTTTCAAAGGGACTTGTTGAGAAGAGAGGAGGATTTTCCCTTTTTTCTTTTCCGTCTGACATGATTTCTACTTCCTATCTGAGTGTGGATGCCTTCAGAGCTTAACATCTTGACCCCTTTCCCACCAACCCTTATACCCCATCCATCCAGCACCTCCCCCTTCCAGCCCGAACCTCAGTGAGGCTTCTCTGAGGACTCTTCTTGACCTCAGCCTTGGCCTGTAATAACTGTAGCCTGGAGCGCCCCCCCATATTCATTTTCCCCCCCCCCCCATATATACACTAACACTCTGGGAAAACTCTAACTTTGCTTCTTAGCAGCCTCCTCTGGGGGATGACCCAGCCCCCTCCCTGCCCAAGGCTGCCAAAGGATTTACCCCTTGTCCTGGCCAACACCTGATCACGAGGGCCCCGACTTCCCTCTCAGGAAGTATTTATTAGAAAAACTTACCATCATCCTCCTTTCTCTGCCCCTTTGAGATGTGGACGTACATCTGACAGCCCAGGAGTGTCTTTCTCACAGACCTGGAAGCCGTTGCTCTGACACGTAATCATTAGGGAGGATAGAGCCTCTGTCTCCCAGTCTGCGTGGGAGCCTGACGCTGACAAGTGCGGACACACTTGACTCTGTGACTTCCTTGACTCTGCTTGTGTCCTGCTTGGTCCCCCAATTCTTCCTCTAAAACAGCCAGTCCCCTGGATTGACGCTGAGCTCAGTTCTGTGCTGACGTCTCTTTGTCCGTTCGCAGCGCACCCTGCATAAAATCTGCCGCTGTTGCCCTTAGCACCCAGCGCTGTTTTGCTGTCACAGCGTCCGCTGTGCGTTAGGGCGTCCTTATGTGCCAGGTGCTGTTCTCAGCTGTAAGTATCATCCAGAGCCGGGAACAAAACAGACAAAACTGTGCGCTTGAGGAACTCACCGTGCGTGGAATAGATACATTTAAATAAATATTCAGTATATCAGGTAGGGGTAGTGCCACAGAGAAAAGTAAATCATAGTAGGAATACAGGGCAAGGGACTGCGGTGTCCAGCGGGGTGGTCAGGGAAGGCCTCTCTGAGAGGGCACGTTGAGTGGAGCCCGAAGGGGGTGGAAGAATGAGCCCTCGGGGAGGAGCCATAAGGGGGAGGAGAGGAGCACTNGCTGCTGGCGGGGGCCTCCCTGTGCTGGTAGCTTGTCTCTGTTGTTAACACTGTAGTGGTTTCTTGGCCCTACCCTCAGACTTTTTTCTGCAGCAATCTGAGGCTGTAGCGGGTGGATGGTGGTGTTTCTCTTGGGACACTGGGGGGTGTGGTGGCTTGGGACCAGTTGTACCTGAGCACTTTTCAGGGACCTGGAATCTAGTCGGCACCATTACAGGAACTGGGAGTTGGAGGAAGGTTGTGTGTCCTCACTGATGGCTCCCATTGGCTTGTTGTAGGAAAGGGCCCAGGAGGAAGTTTGCATTTCTGCCTAGGTTCCCTGAGTCCCCTATAGACCTGTGCCGAATAAGGATGCCCACAGTGGAGACCGCACTACTGTTTCTTATGGGGTGCAGAAGTGTTGAGAACGTAGAGAATCTTCTGAGGTGGGACTTAGCTGGAGGGAGCCCTGTGACCTAAAGGAGTGGAGGGTTAGGGAGTCCGTTAGGGTTTGAGGAGGGACATTGCTCTTTGGCTGATGATGGCTGCCCCGCAGCTAGTGATCAGAACACACGTGTGTACACATGGTCCTTAAAGGTAAGTCAGCGGTGCATGTGATTTGCGCGAAGCTAGTTTTAACAGGCTGATACTGACTTCGGGAACTTTGACTCACCTGCAGAAATAAAAATTCAACATGGTGTATTAGCTTCTGTAAAGACTATAATAAGGGGAATAAATTTGTTCAGAAACAGGCCAGTCTTGATATCGTGATTTTAAATGCTTTCCAAAAGCACAGTGGAAAAAGCATGGAGTACAGAGCCATGGATTACAAGAAATGACAACAAAACAGTAGAAGCAAATAATGAGCACTTAATAGGGAAGTTAAGTTTCCACAGGTCACCAGACTGTTACTGCAAAGTACTAATCTAAAAACCTAATATGAGCACTATCTCTGTTAGATGCCAGTATAGGAGAAGTGATCTCAAAGCATCCAGAATTCATTATCTTTGTACTAAGCTGTTTGAAATTACTCGCTCAAAATAGCTTCACAAGACAGTCATTCTTTGTCTACATACAAATAATTGTCTTCTCAGGTTGGAAATGTTATTACAGATTAAGCCAAACACATTTTTTTGGTCCCTAATTCTTATATTTTTGTTAGTTTATTTTCCGAGGATGCCAGCTCGAGAACTGAAATCATGTAAAAGAATGCTTTTGGGGGGCACCTGGGTGGCTCAGTTAAGTGTCCAACTCTGGATTTCAGCGCAGGTCATGATCTCACAGGTTTATGTGACTGAGCTCTGATTGGGCTCCCTGATGGGTTTGGACCTTCTCTCCCTCTGCTCCTTCCCCATTCGTGTGCACTCGCATGCTCTCTCTCTCTCTCTCTCTCAAAAAAAAAAAAATTGGTTGGAATTGATACTTGTAAGACTGATGCATTTTCGGTTAGTGTTGCATAATATCTTAGGAAATTGTATCTTAGACATGCCAAACATTACATTTAAATTCTACAGACTCTTAACAAGTGTTTCCATATTGTTTTAGTTCAGCTGGCAAGTCCTAATGAGCTTTGTACTGAGTGAGCTGATACAACTCTCCTGGAAGGTTGAGGAAGCTAGTTTAATATAACTACTTTGTCCTCTGCTCCTAAACTTCACACTAACATTTTTCTGCTAGATTTTTGGATTATCATTTTGACAACAACCCAAGATATTGTAATGGAATATAAAAGTGAATTCGAGCTAATATTTCAGTTTGGAGATTTTTTTATGTTTTAAAGTAGAGATGTCATCTGAAAATCGCCTTTTTCTAAGGCTGGGACTAGAGAGAGGCTAGTCAGACACTTGTCTCAAGTGCAGAATTTAAAGAGGTATCAGAAACTGAGCAATGGAAATAAATGATATTTTAATGTGATTTAAAAATAAAGTTAGTGCAAAAAATTTATGATGAGCAAAATACCAAATAAAAAAAATCAGTATTGATTTTTCCTTTGGTGTAAGCCTCCAATATGAAGCAGCACAGCGCTGTCATTGATTGTGTCTTAATTTAAAACTTTGATATTTTATTCATGTATTTTTATTAAAAAAATCTTTACCATGGAACCACATCTGGAATGTTAGAGTGAGGACTTTCTGTAAATCTACTCCTTCAAAACAACAGTGAGAACAAATTTCATGGAGGCAAATATTGTCATAATAAACTATTTTAGAACTCTGGAATCGAATCAGAGAGTTGCTACAATTCAAGGAGCATTTGTTCAAGAAAAAAGCCTGAATTTCAGATCAGGGAACTCCTAGTACAGTAGCCTTGAAAACTAAAAGCTGCTAGAGGGGAAAGAACAAGTTCTAAGCTCTTCAAAAGCCCTGTTCTCAGAAAATTGTCACTGTATGATCTGTCTGGCAAATGCTGAAAAGCTCTAGCCTCAGAGCTTGTTATTTTTTTTTTAAGTTTATGCCTTTATTTATTTTGAGAGAGAGAGAGAGAGACAGACAGACAGACAGACAGCACTAGCAGGGGAAGGGTAGAGAGAGAGAGAGAAAGAAAATCCCACGCAGTCTCTGAGCTGTCAGCACAGAGCCTGATGCATGACCTGAGCAGAAATCCAGTTAGCCACTTAACAGACTGAACCACCCAGGCACCTCAGAACTTGTTTTTATTTCATCTGATTCAGAACTCATTCTGTATGAACAGCCTTAGGGCGTTTGTTAAAGACAGTCAGCAACAATTGTTTAACGCCACAGGTGCCTGACGTGACTACACCAGTTGTGGCTGACGAGAGGTTGTCCCCAAAGCCTTAAAAAGAATAATTAGGAGGTATCTGTGGTATTTGAAAAGCTTTGACATGTTTTTTGGAACCTAGAAGGCCACTGTACTTGTGCACATTTATACATGTGCTGAGGACTTGAGAAGGCCCTAATCTGTTAGCCCTGGCTGACACTGAGGCTCTATACAAGCAGGACGAAAAGGCTGAGGGAGAGTTGTGAATTGCCTGTCAGGGCCCGGGGAGAATGTGTGAATACATACACACAACTCCTCAGCAAAGGCTGTGAGACATATTAGTTCAAAGCATTTAAGGAAATTGCTGGTTTTAAAACAACTGCTTATTATTTATTTTGAGAGAGAGAGGGAGAGAGTGGGGGAGGGGCAGAGAGGGAGGAGGAGAGAGAGAACTCCAAGGAGGCCTCACGCTGTTTGCTCAGAGCCTGATGTGGAGCTCGAGCTCACGAATGATGTGTGATACTATGATGTGTGAGTTGAAATTAAGAGTCGGACATTTAACTGACTGAGCCACCCAGGTGCCCCAGGGAATTTCTGTTTTATCATTAACTCACCGCCAAAGCCAACTAAGCAAAGACTGAAGCAGCTGCATATGATAAAACAGACTTTATAGAATTAGTTCTGGAAATGGATAAACAGCATTAGTATCAACAAAAATAACAAAAAGCAATAACAGTAAACCTTTGATGGAGAGTGGAATCTGAGTTTTAGAGTTGCCATATTATTGAAAATCCAGGTTTCAACACACAACACACACAAAGAAACAGGTGAAAAGACAGGGACAAATCCAAAAGTGTCCCTGAGAGTCCAGATATTGGACTTAATAGACAGACATTTTAAACCAGTGATTATAAATGGGTTCAAAGAGTGAAAGGAATTCGTATTTAAAGAATTAAAAGAAAGTATGAAAATGATATCTTATCTAAATAGAGAATATCAGTGAAGGGAGAGAGATGATATTCTGGAGTTGAAAAGTGCAATGACCGAAAGGAAAAAAATGACCAGGGCTCAACAACAGATTTAAATTTGCAGAACTAAGAATTAGTGAACTTGGAAGTAAATCAATTGAAATTATGCAGGTTTTCCTCCCCCGTAATGGAAGCCCCAGAAGCCAGAGAGAGAAGGAGACAGAAAGAATACTTGAAGAAACAATGGCCCAGAACCTGCCAAATTTCATTTAAAAATTAATCTGCATACCCAGGAATGTCAGTACATTCCAAGTAGGATAAACACAGAGATGTAGACTCAGATAGTCAAGCTATCAAAAGCCAAAAAAAAAGTAGCAAGAGAGACGTGAATCATGGTGTTCAAGAGATCAGGTTGGAGTGTGTGGAGATCAATGCTGACAGTGTGGAGCCTGCTTGGGATTCTCTCCCTGCCCATCTGCTACTTGAACACACACACACTCTCTCAAAATAAACAAATACACTTAAAAGATATGCCGTGCAAAAAGTAACCAAAAGAGAGCTGGAGTGGCTGTCCTAATATTGGAGAAATTGACTTTAAGTAAAATATTATTACAAGGGTAAAGAAAGCCATTACACATTGATAGAAAGGTCAGCTTATCAGGAAGACATTACAGTTACAAACATGTGCAAATGACAACAGATCCCAAAATACACGAAGCAAAAATGAACAGAATTGAAGGGAGAAATAGAAAATTCAACAATAACAGTTGGAGATTTTAATATCCCACTTTTAATAATGGATTGAAACCAGGCAGAAGTTCAATAACAAAGTAGATTTGAACATTATAAATAAACTAGAACTAACAGACATCCAAAGAACACCACACTTAACCATATCAGAATACACATTGTTCTTAACTGAATACAGAAATTCTTCAGAAAAGACTATATTAGGCCACAGAACATATATTAGGCCACAGAACAAGTTTTGATGAATTTAAAATTACCAAAACCATATAAATCATACACTGATTACAGTGGAATGATATTATAAATAGTAGAAGGAAATTCAGAAATTCACATAATGTGGAAATTAATACACTCCTAAATAGCCAGTGGGTCAAAGAAGAAATCATAAGAGAAATTGGAACATACTCTGAGGTGAATGAAAACAGAAACAGAATATACTAAAATGTAAGGGATGCCACTAAATCAGTGCTTAGAGGGAAATTTATAGCTGTTAATGCCTATATTAGTAAGAGTCAACAAAATGAAAAGACAACATGTGGAATGGGAAAAAATATTTACAAACCATATCTGAGAAGGGGCTAATATCCAAAAAAATATAAAGAACTCTTACAACTCAATTTAAAAATCAAATAATCCTATTTTTAAAATGGGTGAAGGACCTGAATAGATATTTTTCCAAAGAAGATACATACATGACCAACAGACACATGAAAAGATGCCTAGCATCACAAATCATTAGCAAATCAAAGCCACAATGAAGTATCACTGAAGCCTATTGGATTGGCTGACATAAAAAAATAAAAGGATGAATGCAACAATGTGGAGAAAAGGGAACATGTGTGCACTGCTAGTGGGAAGGTAAATTGGTGCAGCCACTATGGAAAACAGTATTGAGGTTCCCCCAAACTTAAAAAATAGAACTACCATATGATCTAGCATTTCTACTTCTGGGACTATATACATAGGAAACAATTCCATAGAAAATGAAAACACTATATTGAAGAGATACTTACACACCCATGTTCATAGCAGCATTGCATACAATATCTAAGACATGGAAACAACCTAAGTGCTCATTAGTCAGAAGAAATGGATAAGAAATTGTGATAGACACACCGGAATATTATTAAGCCATAAAAATGACATTCTGCCATTTGCGACAACATGGATGGACCTGAGGGCATTAAGCTGTGTGAAATAAGTCAGATGGAGAAAGACAGATACTGTATGATTTCACTTATCTGTGGAACCTAAAAAGAAAAAAAAATCCAAACTCATAGAAAAAGAGATTAGATTTGTGGTTTTTAGAGGAGGGGTGGGGGAATTAGATGAAGGTGGTCAAAATATACAAAATGTACAAACTTCCAGTTACAAATAAGTATTGTAGATGTATTGTACAATATGATGACTGTAGTTAACAATGCAGAATGGTGTATATGAGAGTTGTTAAGAGAGTAAATCCTAAAGAGTTTATCATAAGGAAAGAAAACTTTTTTTAAAAATCTAGATGAGATGATGGACGTTAACTCCCTATGATCATCAATTCACAGTATATGTAATTCAAGTCATTATGTTGTGCATTTTAAACTTACATAGTACTATGTCAGTTGTATCCCAATAAAACTGGGAAAGAAACAAAAACAAAAGAGGAGAGATCACAAATTGGTGAACCTTTTACCTTGAGGAGGTAGAAAAAGAGCACATGAAACCCCAAACAAGTGGAAGGTAGGAAATAATAAAGACTAGAGCAGAAGCAAATAAAGTAGAGAATAGAGAACAGTAGAGAAAAAGAAACCAAAAATCAGTCCCTTGGAAAAAAAATCAACAAAATTGACAAACCATTAGCTGCCTGACCAACAGAAAAAGAAAAAAGACTCAATTACTGAAATCAGGAATAAAAGAAGGAGCATCACTACCCACCTAGGAGAAATAAAAAGGATCAGATTATGAATAATTTTATGTCAATGAATTATGATAACCTAGGTGAAGTGGACAAATCCCTAGGAAGACACAGACTACTAAACTACCCAAGAAGAAATAGAGACTCTGACGTGACCTATTATAAGTGAAGAGATTTAATTAGTAATGAAAAAAATTCTCCTAAGGCAAAGCCCAGGCTTACGGGGCTCCACTGGTAAATTCTACCAAATATTCAAAGAAGACTTAATAGTATAGCCCAATCTCCTACAGAAAATGGAAAAGGCAGGACCATTTCCCAACTCATTGGTTGAGGCCAGTATTACTTTGGTACCAAAACCAGATGAAGAGATCACAAGGAAAGTACAGCTGACCCTGGAACAGGGCAGGGATGAGGGGCATCAACCCCCATGCAGTTGAAAACCACACATTACTTGACTCCCCAAAAAGTTAACTAATAGCCTGCCATTGACTAGAAGCCTTACTGATAAGAACTACCACATATCTTGTATGATATATTTATTATTTATATGTGTTACATGCAATAAGCTAGAGAAAAGAAAATGTTATTAAGAAAATCATAAGGAAAATACATTTACAGCACTGTACTCCATTGAAAAAAATTGTATATAAGTGGACCCACACAGTACAGACCCATGTTGTTCAAGGGTCAACTGTATAAGCTGATATTTCTTATGAATACAGATGCAAAAATCTGTAACATAATACTAACAAATTGAAGCCAGCAATATATAGAAAGGTTTATATGCCATGGCCAAGTAGGATTTATCTGAGGAATGCGAGATTGGCTTAACATATGAAAATCACTGCAATATACCTTATTAATAGAATAAATACAAAGACTTCATGATCCTCTCAGTAGGCATAGCAGCAGCACCTAACAAATTCCAAAAGCACTTCATGATAAGAGCACTCACAAAACTAGGAATAGAAGGAAACTTTCTTGAGTTGATGAACGGCATTTACAAAAACCTCATAACTAACATAATATTTATTGGTGAAAGACTAAATGCATTCCTCCTAAGATAAGAAACAAGATGATGAATTTTTACTTATTATTATTTTTTTAATTTTAGGGAGAGGAGAGTGCTATCAGGGGAGAGGCCCAGGAAGAGAGAGAAACGCCTAAGCAGGCTCCATGCTCAGTGCAGAACCCAATACAGGACTTGATCCCACGACCCTGGCATCATGATCTGAGCCGAAACCAAGAGTTGGATGCTCAACCAGTTGAGACACCCAGGCNTCTTTTTTTTTTTTTTTTTTTTTTTTTGGTATTTACTCAGTATTGTATCAGAGGTTCTAGCCAAAGCAATTAAGCAAGGAAAAGAAATAAAAGGCAATTAGATTAGAAGGTAAGAGGTAAAACTATCTAGGTTTCCAGGTGATGTGTCTTTTTAAAAGCTATTTTATATTTATTTTTTATTTAAATTTAGTTGTTTAACATACAGTGCAATCATGGTTTCAAGAATAGATTNCCACCTGCTCACGCTGTCTTCTCTCTCTCTCTCCTAGAAATTAAAAAAAAAAAATAGAATTCAGTGATTCATTGCTTACATTCAACACCCAGGGCTCATTAGAATAAGTGCCTTCCTTAATACCCATCACTCATCTAGTCCATCTCCCACTCACCCCCTCCATAAACCCTCAGTTTGTTCTCTATTGTTGAGAGGATGACATGATCTTATACATAGAAAACCCTAAGGACCACACACACAAACACACACACAGTTCGAGCTAATAAGTTTAGCAAGGTTGCAGCATATAAGATCAATAAACAAAAATCAGTTTTATATGTTTGCAGTCAATAATTTGAAAATGAAATAAAATTCCATTTACAGTAACACCCAAAGGAATAAAATACTTATGGATAAATTTAACAAAAGACATTCAAAACTTGTACACCCAAAACTGCAAAACATCATTGAAAGAAATAAAAGATACCCTAAGTAAGTGGAAAAGCATCCCCTCTTCATGGATTGGAAGACAATACTGTCAAGATGGCAGTGCTCCAGAAATTGATCTATAGCTTCGGTGCAATTCATATCAAAATCCCAGTTGCCTTTTGGGCAGAAATTGACAAGCTGATCCTGAAATTTATATGGAAATGTAAGAGACTCAGAAGAACCAGAACAGTCCTGAAAAAAAAAAAAAAACCAGAACAAAGTTCAAGGACTTGCATTTCTTGTTTTCAAAAGTTACTACGAAGTTACAGTGATAAAGATAGTGGGGTACTGGCATTAATAAAGTCTTACAGATCAGTGGTATAAAATTGAGAGTCCAGAAATAAGTCTTTACATTGATCATTGATTTTCAACAAGGGTGTCAAGACACTTTAGTGAAAAAAGAGTAGTCTTTGTAACAAACGGTGCTGGAATAAGTAGATACCCACATGAAAAAGAATGGAGTTGGACCCTACTTTACACTACATACAAAAAATAACCTGAAATGGATCATCGACCTAAATGCCAGAGCTAAGACAGACCAGCACAAACTCATAGAAGAAAACAGGCGTAAATCTTCATGACCTTGGATTAGGCAATGAACGATTTCTTGGATACAACATCAAAAGCACAGGTGACGAAAGAAAAAAAATGTATAAGTTGGGCTTCATAAAAATTAAATGCTTCTGTGCTTTAGAGAATATCAACAAGAAAGAAAAAGGACAGTCCATAGAATGGGGGAAAATTTTTGCAAAACATACATCTAATAAGGAACTTGTATCTGAAATATATAAAGGATGTTTACAAGCTGATAATATAAAGGCAAATAATTAAATAATTGAGCAAAAGACTTGAGTTGACGTTTCCCCAATGTCATACTAATGGCTAATAAGCATATGAAAAGATGGTCAACATTATAGGTTTAGGAAGATAGGAAATGAAAGCACAATGAGATATCACTATACACTCGCTAACATGGCTAACAAAAAATACAGTGTTGGCAAAGATATGGAAACATTGGAACCCTGATACGCTGCCAAGGACTGTGAAATGGTGCAGCCACTTTGGAAAACAGTTACTAGTTACTCAGATTATAGACAAAGAGCTAAAATATTACCCAGCAATTCCATTTGTAAGTGTATACCCAAGAGAATTGAAAATTTATATCCACGTAGAAACGTGTACGTCAATGTGTACCTAATATCCCTGAGTGGAAACAATTCTGGTACCCATTAACTGATGAATTGATAAACAAATATGGCATATTCATGTGATAGAATATTATTCATCCATAAACAGGAATGAAATGCTGATTCATGGTACAACATGGGTGAACTTTGAAAATATTTTCACTGACAGAAGACAGACCCCAAAGGCCACATACTGTGTGATTCCATTTGTATCAAATATCCCTAATGGGCACATTTGTATAGAAAACAGATAGAGGTTGCAAGGGGTGGGCATAAGGAAGGTGGCGTATCTGCTAATGGGGATGGGGCTTCTTTGGGGGTAATAAGAATGTCCTAGAATTTGATAGTGGCAGTTGTTAAACAACTTTCTGAATATATGGAAACTCCTGAATTGTGCCCTTTAAAATGGTGAATTTTATGGTATGTGAGTTACATAACAACAAAGCGGTTATTTAAACAATTATTCAAAAGTCACAAGGGGACATTTGTTCTTTGTTACTTTAACATCTTGGGCTGGTCACTTGACCCTTCAGACCTGCCCCTTAAATTTTGTGCCTCAGGCAAGTATTTTGGCCTCCCCTGAGTCCAGGCCCTGCTTTTCTCTACTGGCCTTTGCCTCAGAATTCGTAAGATAGCCAGTCAGAGGTTTACAGACGTTAGACCTTATATGCGGAGAACCGCAAGTTCATGGTGGAGGCGAACTGCAATGAGTTGATAGAACTCGGAAAGCAACATTCTGTGAGTTTTTAATGTAGGAGCAAACTCTGTGTCCAGCAGGGCCAGGTTGCATGACACTACAGCGTGGTCTTGGTTGTCTGTGCTCTGTAATCACTAGGAACAGTTAGCATCCTCTTAGCAGATTTATCAGTAAGGAAGAGAAAGGCTGTACTTCACAGAGTAGCACTGTTCAATGGAAATGTAATGTGAGCTACATATATATTTTACATTTTCTAGTAGCCACGTTAAAAAGGCAAAAAGAAACACGTGAGATTAATTTTAACACATGTTATGTAACCAGACATATTCAAAATATTATAATTTTAACATGTTTAAATATTTTATATTCTTTTTGTCATACTGAATTTTCAAAGTCAAGTGTGTGTTTTAAACTTATAGCACGTTCCAGCTCAGACTAGCCATATTTCAAGCGTCCAGTAGAAACACATGGCTGAGTGGCTACTGTATTGATGTTATAGAGTTATTTTTATAAAATCAGATTTAAGAGACACAGTGTGGTGTACTGGCTTTGAATTGTTGGATCCAGGTTCAAATTCTGCTTTTGGCTTTAACACTGTATTTATTCCTAAAATATCAACTGATATCTATTCTTGAAAAGTTAGATAGCCCATATCCATGAGCATACATGTAATAGTGGAGAGCAGTTACTGTTCTAACTGCTATGGGGCCCATCGAGGGAAGTTGTCGGTTCTACTTGGGTAGGGGCTGGTGGTGGTCAGGAAAGGCTTCCTAAAGAGGTGAAGGTTGAGCTTCATCTTGAACATGAGGTAGGTGAAGGGCAAAGGCAGTCAGGGAGGCTTGAAATAGTACTGCCCAGGAAATTGCTTACTTCTAAGCAATTGGTTCACTTAGAGCATGGATATGAATGGGTGGCTGATGGAGTGGTGTGGTTGAGGTAGAGCTAGGGACCATGTTTTTGGAGGGTACCTGCAAAGGAGTTCAGAATATATTCCATATTAGGCAGTGGGCACCACCAAAGAGCCTTAAGAAGGAAGTCACAAGGGGACATTTGTTCTTTGTGACTTTAACGTCTTGGGCTGGTCACTTGACCCTTCAGACCTGCCCCTCAGTCACCTCTGCAAACTGGGATCCTGAAATTTAGAGAGTTGCTGTACATTAACATGTCTGATGGTCCAGCCCAGACTCTTGAATTGAGAGACTGCTTTTCTGGTAGTTTCCATCTCTTGCCCCAACACTGGTTCTTCAACGGCACTGTGCTCCAGGGTACCCAGGGAAAGCTTTCCAAAAAAATAAAGTCTTAAAATTCAAGAATAAGTGTCCGGGTGGTGTCCAGGAATTCCTGTGTGTAACAAATTCTCTCAGTGATTATTGTGTAACCGCCTATTTCTGTTTTGCACACTAGTGTGTAGAGTTCACTTTCCCAGCCAATTTCTTGTGATTGTTTTTGTATTTTGAATATGGTATATCTTCGTTGCTGTTAATTCCCTTTCAAAAACTCCGTAGTTTTGGATATGGTTTTGACCAAACACTCTCATTGCCGTGTGGCATTCCATTGTGCACTTCCCTGTAATAAATACTTGGTTACATCAGTTATAAATTGAACACAGTTGGTTTTTCAAAGAATACTGTTCTGACTCGAACCAAATTAATAAGCATCTGTCTGCTGATAGATTAGCACACCAGCTCCTCAGCTTTATGTCCTATTGTTTAAAAATATTGTCTGTACCTCAAAAGTCAAGGTCCAATTGATGTACTTTCTTAATTTGAAAATTATGTTCCAGGGTTTTGTGTTCTTTGCTACACTCTAAAAATGAATCATTCTGTGTGGGAAGATGGTTGTTTGCAACTTTTCTGTTCATTTTGTCTTTTTATATGAATTTTAAAAAATTCTCTATTAATTTTACCTACCATCCTAACTAAATTTAGCATTCACTCTCTTTTTAAAAGCTTTAATTCAAGTATAATTAGCATACAGTGTTATATTAGTTTCAGGTGTAGTATAATGATTCACCAATTCTATACATTTCTCAGTGCTCATCAAGATGAATGTACTCTTTTTTAAAAATTTTTTTGACAGAGAGAACATACAAGAGAGCATAAGCAGGGGAGAGGGGAGAGAGAATCTTAAGTAGGCTCAACACCAGATGTGGAATCTATTGTGGGGCTCACCCCCCCCATTACCTCCCCTCTGGCAACCACCAGTTTGCTCTTTGTATTTAAGAGTCTTTTTTATCCCTTTTCCCCTTTGTTCATATGTTTCTTAAGTTCCACATATGAATGAAATCACATGGTATTTCTTTATCTGATTGACTCATTTCACTTAGCATTAAAGCCTCTAGTTCCACCCATGTTGTTGCAAATGGCAACATTTTATTCCTTTTTTTATGGCTGAGTAATATTCCTCTGTGTGTGTGTGTGTGCGCGCACTCGCGCATATGTATGCTTACCACATTCTCTTTACTCATTCATCTATCGATGGACCCTGGGTTGCTTCAATATCTTGACTATTGTAAATACTGCTGCAGTAAACATAGGAATGCATACATATTTTCAAATTAGCGTTCCCATTTTCTTTCGGTAAATACCCAGTAGTAGAGTTACTAGATCATATGGTAATTATTTTTAAATTTTTTTAGGGAACCTCAATACTGTTTCCACAGTAGCTGTACCATTTTGCATTCCCACCAACAGTGCACGAGGGTTCCTTTGTCTCTGCATCCTTGCCAACACTTGTTTCTTGTGTTTTTTGTTTTAGCCACTGTGGTAGATGTGGGGTGATACCTCATCATGGCTTTGATTTGTATTTCCCTGATGATTAGTGTTGTTTGCATCTTTTTATGTGTCTGTTGGCCATCTGTATATCTTCTTTGGAAAAACATCTATTCATGTCCTTTGCTCATTTTTAAATCGGATTCTTTTCTTTCTTTTTTTTTTTTTTGGTGTTGAGTTGTGTATAGAGTCCTTTTTATATAATACTCTGAGGCATTAGGTAACATCTGCTCCCCTTGCCTTGTGTATCAGCTTCCTGGTTTTGCTGCCTGGTGACGTTGCAGACCTTGCTCTGACCTCTAGCCTCACCAGTGGCCTCGGGCTCCTCTGTGTGAGGTTGGCCAGTCGGTTCTTCGGCAGCTCCGGCTCTTCACGGAGTGGCTTTGCTTAGTTACTTCCTGGTAGCTTCCACACGTGTGTGTATCATCTTCACATAACTTAGCTGGCTTTCCTGAACTATGTTCACACTTCTATTCGATCACTTTATTAACATAAAGTGTTTTCTAACCCTCTTTCCTAATGGGCAGTGCAAATCCACCTGGTCTGTTAGTTCCAGGCTGTTACATCTGCAGTAGGTGTTTATCTGTAGCCATACCGATGATAATAATAATGATTTCCTGTCTCTGTTATTATTGGTGCTGTCATTTAGCTATTGCCATCATAATGTGGACATGGTGGTCCACCTTAGATCGTAATCTCTTGTGTTTTACAGGGAAAGTCGGCACTAGAACAGTGAAGTGTGCCTCTGAATGTAGGATTCACTGTCCATTCATTTTCTCTCCTGGTCTTATGTGTTTTGAAATTCCGATTAGATATGAACAAAACAATAGGCTCTGCCTAGCATGTCAGCTGGGACACTGTAGTAAGAATGCTGATTTTTAAAAAATATGTTTGTTTATTTATTTATTTTGAGGGGGGGGTGCAGAGAGAGAAGGAGAGAGAGGATCCCAGGCAGGCTCTGTGCTGCCAGTGCAAGGCTTGATCTTATGGCTCTGGGATCATGACCTGAGCTGAACTCAAGAGTCCGATGCCTGATGAACTCAGCCATCCAGGTGCCCCAGGAATGCTGATTTTGACCTTACATCTTTTCTTCAGAAAATTAATTTTCAAAAGTAAGGGAATGTGAAATAGATAAACAGTACTAAGAAGAGATCAAAAAGTTTATTTTGCTACTGGCTGCTCGTTCATGCAACAAAACAAAACAAAGCAGTTTATGGTAGGCTGCTCATTAATAGGTCTCCCCGTAAGAGGGAAAATCAGTTAAACCATTTCTATTCCATCTCAGAAGAAAATACATCGCATGAACAGGAAAATTTTTGTATCTAGGGTATTCACATGGCGTCTATTCTGTTGGGCTTTAGTTCCAATAGTGTGCGTGCCCCCCATTCCCTCCCTAGCGTTGGGGGTGGTCGCGGTGGTTGTGCGCTGCTGCTGGTGTTCGTAGCAGTGGTGAGAGTGGTGCTTGCGGCAGCTCCTAAGATAGACGGGTCACTGATGATGTGAGACAGAGTGAACGTCTCCTCCGTTCTGTCCGGACTTGGACCCGTTTGATTTTCTCATCGTGGTGTGACGCTCGCTGCCACGTCAGGGCCGGATGAGCGAGTGGGCAGCCTCTGCTTTCCTCCCCGCCTCGTGTTCCTCACTTACTCTGACATGCTTTCGCTTTGGCCTTCCCTTCTTAGAGATCTTAGAGATTCTTACCATCACCCTTGCCTTCCAGCCCTCAGCCGTTCTCTCTGCCACACACTCTTGGAAAAGATTCTTAATTTGCAAGGAGGAAGCCGAGAGGGAGTTAGCAGTAAATAGACTGAGCTGCAAGAAAGAGTCGAGGAGGTTCGCTCAGGCCCTTCCAAAGGCTGGAGGCAATTCGCTTGTTACTCTCTCAGGTGCCATGAAGAGGTTCCGGTGCAACGGAAACAGTCAGTACCCAAACAGTTGATGCTGCTTAGGAAACTGATGTGCGCTGAGTACTAGGTAGTTTTGATGACTTAGTTGTTTTCCAGTCCTGTCATTTTTTTGACTTGGAAAAATGATGAAATGGTCATTTTTGAGTAAAAATGTAAAACTGTAAAAATACAGTTTTATTACAGATTTAATTAATATTAATATTGTTAATATTGTGAGATAATAGCTCCTCTAGTTCTTTATTTTTTTCCGAATGAGAACAAAAGAAGAAGAATAACAAAGTATAAATTCGGTGCCACTTAAGAAAATTAGGAACTACCAAATAGACATAATTATTCACGTATCAGAGGTATTCTTCCCTTGACAAAAACCATGTCTTAAGTCCTTAAGATACTTCATTTGTATGGTGTATTTAAGAATCAGCTTTTAGATCATTAACTACTTGAGGGATTAAGATAGAAGGAAAATTGAAGTAATGTAATTCATTGAGGATTAATCTGAGAATAAGATTAAGTATCTCTAAAATCCCAGAGAGAGCTAGTGGAAAAATGGTAGGTTCATGAAACAGTTCCACTTATGAAGAGCTTGTTTGTGGTGCAATTACTGCATAGATTCAAGCCCTCCTGAACTAACTTTATTTTTCAGGGAGAAGCAGTATTAAAATGAAGTAACTGGTTATGCTTTTCTAAATCTATGTCCTTCTAAGTGTTCATCTCTCTTTTGCTTTTTAAGGTTTCCACACCTGGACAGTCAACTAGAGCAAATTGTCACCGATGGCAGTAAAACTCGTTTTCTGGAGGTCAAGGTGAGTTTATGTGGCTCTCTACTCGATTTGGTATTTCATTCAGCTTGGGTTCCTGGCATTCAGAGTAAATAGTGGTAATTTTTTGGTGGCTGTTATTAATGAAAAGAGTCAATTAAAATGAATTCTCATATGAAAACTTAATTTTGCTTTTTTTTTTTTTAATGTGAGGAATCTCTTCCGACATTGACAAAACTCAAGTTCAAGCAACATGTTTTGCTAATGCTATTAAATTTGTAGAATGTGCTTATAATGGATATCTCTTTCCTAGCGGTAATTAATCTTGCACAAAAGGTTATCGTGTTATTGTAAACATGTGTTTAGTAATATCAGTTGACAGAAATAGGACAAGAGATGCAGCTGGGACTCAGGGGCTTGCTCTGGGGGGATGGTGTGCTCGATTGCTGAAGTTACTGAGAGAGAAAGCCCAGATTGGGTGCAGGGGAGAAAGTTAATGCAGTGCAAACAGGGTTTGTGAAACCAAGAGCAGATGCTTCAGTGAACAGCCAAGACCACAGAAAGTTTAAAATGTTTGAGAGAAGCTCCTCTGAGGGCTGCTGCTGGCCCATATGGCATTTTGTGCAAATTAGACAATGGCACCCCTTCCCCAGGCATTTTACTTCCATCTGATGGAAAATTGTCGAACTATACTGATTTCTAGAACAAGATGCTTTCTTGCCTTATGCTGGAAAATTGAAGTATAAACAATCAAATTACCCATCTTTAAACCATCAGTGTTGTAACAAAGATACACAGTTTTTGAAATAGTAGATATGCTAGTGATGTGATTGGTGGCCTCTTAACCATGGTGAACTTGCGTAGTGCACAACTCGAACAACTGTGGCTGGCTTTGCTTTGTTGGGATTGAATTCAGGGTGCACTCTAAGGAATGGAAACTTTTTATGAAGTCTGGGCATTGGGGACAGAGGATAGAAACAGCAGCGTGGGGTATGACTTTCACTGGACACTTGGGTGGCATGAAAGAAACTTATCAGAGGGACCGTGGCTCTGTAGGTTTGGAGGCCAGAAGGGGTAGCCGGAGCTTTCTAGGGGTAAAACCGGAAAGGAAAACCTCAACTTTTATGTTTTAAATCAAATCTGTGACTGAGTTCTTGAGATTTAGTGATGCAGAGTACATATTTTCAGAGTCCCAACATTACTCAAGCGGGCTTTATTCTGTAGATCACCACCTCCGTGATGGTCTTATTCTGAAAGACTATTTAAACTTCACTGTTTTTTCCCTGTAAAAGGGAGTTGCTTTCAAAATGTTGAGGGTGTTTACGGGACACTCTCATGGCTCATTCGGTTAAGCGGCCAACTCTTGATTTTGGCTCAGGTCATGATCTCACGGTTTCTTGAGACTGAGCCCCGCATCAGGCTCTGTACTGACAGTGTGGAGCCTGCCCGGGATTCTCTCTCTTTCCTTCTCTTTGCCCTCCTCACTCCACCCCCTCAAAATAAATAAATAAACTTTAAAAAAATGTTGAGGGTGTTCAAAATGGATGTCTCTTCCCTGCTTAGCAAATTTGTATTTTATTTTTTATTTTGTTTTATTTATTTTTTTGCTTAACAAATTTTTAAATTAATCTTCCGGTGAGACAAAAAAAGCTGTTAAGTTGATGCTAATGAGTAGATAGTAATTGATCAATACAGGGGAAGGAGGATGCAGCAGTATTTTAGGGTAGCCGGTGGAGAATGCGGCTGATGGCTGATGTGTCACTGAGTAAAAGAACAGATAAGGGAAAAAACTGAATGCAGTGCCAATAGGTGGTAGTGGTTGTAGGAGTGGTCAGGGTGGTGGCGGTGGCCTCCGTGATGTTGATGACTCCGGTGAGGGAGGAAATGGGAGCAAAAGATGCCGGGCCATGGAAACAAAAACATGTGGCCTAAGAATATGCCTCCTTGGTGCTGATGACAAGAACTGATTAGAGGGAATTTCAGGCAGCTCTTCTTTGTGAATTGCCAAGTTAGTTTTCTTACAGCATCATTTGTCTGTCCCCACCTCCCCCAAAGGATACCACCTTACATTAAGAATGACAATAAAGAGACCTCAGAGATTAGTTCTAATTCCAGTGAATATTGATGTTTATTTCCCATACTCTAGCTCGTGGCCTACGTTTCTTTCGTGTGTGTGTGTGTGTGTGTGTGTGTGTGTGTGTGTGCGCGGTGAGGTTTGAAACTCTGAGTGCCGAAGCAGAGGAACACATGGTCACTGCAGAGAACCATTCAGGTGATTTAGGGGACGAGGCCCTGGTGTTATTTACAGGTGAAACCTCTCTCCCCCTGCCCTGCCACATATACACCATCTATGTTTTGAAGAACGGTATTATGTGGATTTATTTGTTTTTAATGAGTGGAGGGTGTGGAAGGAAAATGGGAAAGCAGAGAAAGGAGGCTTATGTGTATCAATTCCCTCCCACCCTCAGATGATTGCTTAGATGTTGTTTTGCTTTGTGGATATTATGTCTGATGTTTTCTTTGCTGTTGGAATACCAAGGAAAGAGCAACAATAGGAAGATGTCCTGGGGTCTAATATTTGGCACCTGTGATTCTGAGCTAATAAGTTCAAATTCCATTTTCCTTGCCTTTCAGTAGGGACAAGGATATTTGCAGTTAGAAAGTGCCGAGGGAGTCTTTGTGAAACCATTTAACCACAAATGTTAAAATGACACAGAATAACGTATTTAACCACAGTCTGGCATTTGCAGTGTCATTAATCTTCATACTTTAGGATTAAAACATTTTATCGCTACATGATCCAAATAATCGTCTTGATTATTTTAAATAAGAGACCCATTATGTTGATTATATAAAGACATACATACACACTCTGCCCTAAGAGAGATTTAGACATAAAGAGTAGCTTTCTAAAAAGGAGTGTTGGCGGGGTATCATACACTAGAGGTTGTTAGATCATACGCTAGAGGTAAGTAGCGCCATGTAGGAATACGTACTCAATGGAATGGAATCACTTACAGTGTTTAAATGCTGATACTCCAGTGCTGTGCTGAGCTGACCACAATCCTTTGTCTCATCTGTTCCATAAACAGCCTATGAGGTAGATGGTGCCACTGCCATCAGTTTGCAGCCGGGGCTTGCGGCCAGCCTTGCCTTCACCCACTAGGTCTCCTGCCCCTCTGGACACTGTAGACTCCTAAAAGTGATTTTCATTTCTCAGACTCTGTGTATTTCAGACCAGCCTGTCTCAGCCCTCATAATATGAAGCCTGATAGCTCCATACACAGAATTGCTTTGCCATTGAGCAAATAATTCTATCATTAGAGGGCACCCGCTGAATAAGACCAGAGGAATCCTAAAAATAAATTTGCACCACATAATGAGATGTGAGGGAACTGTCGGTTACAATTTGTTTCCCAAAGACTTTAGAGATTTTTGAAGGCTATGTTGGGCGTTTTTTCCACCCCATCACTGAAGAAGGCCCTGTGATTGGAAAATATCTAAATGTCAAATAGGACCAAAATATCCTCAGATTTTTGAGGATGTGAAGAAACTCAGCAGCGTGTGTCTTCTTTTTTGCTTTAGCATTATTTTGAGGAATAGATTAGAAGCCCTAGGGTCTTAGAGTTCCATTATTTCAGAGAAGGTGAGGTTAATATTCTTCCATACCTGCCTTTTCCTTAGAAAGCACAGGAGAAGAAGCAGCCAAACACATATTAATATTTAAATTTATAGATGCGGAGCCCAGGATTTCAAGAAATTGGTTGTTGGGTGAGGGGCAGCAGAGTGAATAAATGTCACATGGTTGATCCTGTTCAGAGGATAGAAGCCATATAGGTTTCTTTGTTGTCTGTTTCTCCGTGTGCCCAAGACTGTACAGTTTTCCGTGCACTGCTCTCTCCTACTGCTATCTGGCCTCCGCAGCTAGGAATGAAACCTGTGTTCTGTTTGAGGCGAGGCCAGATTTTATTAAACTAGGGCATCAGGGCATACACACAGGGGCTTGGACCACACTGGCACTGTGTCATCTTTGGTAATTAAATGGGTAAGCGTGCCAGCAGCACACGCAATGGCTTCACTCCCGCTGTTAGAGGCAGGGAGTGGGGAGCTGTGTAATACAGGATCGCGCGTCCAGTTAATGATGAAGTACAATGGGATTCATCCTGGAAGAGCTCCTGCGATACTCCTGTTATGTCAGATGAGTTCATTGTACTTAAAATTATCCCAGAAATTACAGAAGAATTAAAAATGGGTGGGTTATTCAAATGTTTTAGGAATTACTTTTAGGACTTCTTGGTATAATGTAGATTCCTCTCTGCCCATTTCTTCTTGGAAGCACTGAGAACCCGAGTGTAATAGCCATTTGGCAGGGACTTCCTGGGGCAGCAGCTCGGGACCTTCGTGCAGACAGATCCGTTGGCGATCCATTTTCTTGTTCTTCTTTTGAAGGTTGAGTTTGGTTCCATCGATAGGAGAATGAATTAAATGGCTTTTAAAATATGACTTTTTAAGATCTACGTTTGCCTGAAAAGGATTTGGTGTTTAACTTTTCATCATATTTTTATAGTTATTATTCATTGTATCTGGCATCTTGGTCTTTTAAAATGCTGGGTGTGTGTGCGGGCGCGCATGCCCATGTGCGTATTTGATGTTGCGCCGCTAGGGTGAGGATATTCTGCCTCAATGCCAGGATAGGTAGAATGGCCTTTCCAGAAGTGGTTGCTGACCTGTATAGATTGGGGAGCAGCCTTGGCCTGTGGGTGGGGGGACAGGGGGGTCTGATCTTGCTCCTGTAGGGCCCGCTCATCATCAGAAAGTAAGCCCCATGAGGGCTGGCATTTGCTCATTTACTGCTATTTCCTGACAGCTTGACCACTAAACGCCTGACACATGCTGGGTGCTCAGTGGACGTTTGTAGAATGAGGGAGGCAGATTGGGAGCTGGTGGCTCAGGGAAGTGGGACTCTTTTTCTTCCATTTCAACTGGAGGAAAGCAGGAAGATGCATATAGTCCTGTCATTCTTTTCACATCAGAGACTTAGTGAGAGATCACAGCAAGACTTATGCTTCATTTAAGAAACTGGGGAGAAGGAATCTTTTATTCATGGCATAGAACTGACTCGGTGCAACTTCTGGCTTCGCAGGCAAGCCCCTGATATGTTGGATTTCTCTTTATGCTTTTTTATATATAGACAGCTTGTTATGTTTGTCAGCCTGAGCCAGAAAGGTCATGACGAAGCCATGAGCAAGCCATGATGAGGGATGGTGTGACATTTGGTGACACTCTGGGTCCTATCTTGGCATTTTGGAATATGTGACCTGACTTGCATTACAATTTTCTTCTCTTAAAATGGGATGACACCTGTCCTGTAGTTCTGGAAGGATCCAATGACATAACAAGGTAGGGCAATAATGCTACAGTGCTGGGAACAAAGGAAGTATTGCTTTCCTTCCCAAGTAAGGCCATGTTTAAAAGTCTCCTTTGAGGGGTGCCTGGATGACTCAGTTGGTTAAGCATCTAACTTTGGCTCAGGTCATCATCTCATGGTTTGTGGATTCGAGCCCCGCATTGGGCTCTGTGCTGACGGTTCAGAGCCTGGAGCCTGCTTCGGATTCAGTGTCTCCTCCTTTCTCTGCCCCTCCCCCTCGTGTGTGTGTGTGTGTGTGTGTGTGTGTGTGTGTTTGTGTATGCGCGTGTGCTCTCTCAAAAATAAACAAACGTAAAAAAATTTAAAAAGTCTCTTTTGAGAAGCTGACATTTCTAGACTTAGTAAACTTACTTTAAGTAAGTAAGTAAATCATATATAGTTTCTCCCCCTCCTTTCTCAAAATAGTATATATTAAAAGGTCCTATACAGGAAGTAGGGCTGCTCAAGTTATGATTTGGCACCAGGTAGCCCATTAATACATTTACATAACTGCGCCAATCTGAGCTCATTTGTTAGCAAACCAGCAATCTTAGATGTGGAAGCCAGCATGGAGGCCACGTGAGAGCAGACCATGGGGAAATCAAAATTAAGTTTTGGGGTCTGTCAATCCAGGGCATCTTTCTCCTCAGAGTTTCATTTAGAGGAAGAGTGATTCTCTATAATAACTAAAATGCATGAAAGAATTAAATTGGCAACACTTCACCAATTAGAAATTCTATGATGTATTTCGGTTCACTGGAGAGTTTTTTTTTTTTTTTAATTTTTTTTTTTTAAATTTATTATTTCTAGGAGAGAGAGAGAGAGACAGCGTGAGCAGGGGAGGGTCAGAGAGAGAGGGAGTCACAGACTGAAACAGGCTCCAGGCTCCGAGCTGGCAATCAGCACAGAGCCCGATGCGGGGCTCGAACCCACGAACGTGAGATCATGACCTAAGCGAAAGTCGGACGCTCAACCGACTAAGCCACCCAGGCGCCCCGGTTCACTGGAGAGTTTTAACATCAACCCAAATGCATGGATATACTTCTGCGTCCGTCAAGTCAGAAGCTGTATGTGTCTTTTCAATATTTTAGTTCTGTTCTCTTTTTTCCCTCTCTTTAAAAGAAATTAAATTATCTGGGCAGATTCATCTCCACAGACTATTATAAATGTGCAAATAATATGCCACTTATGGTGGATTTTTAGTAGACTCCTTGTCAGAAGAATTCATGTTTTCTTCCCCTTCACGTAGAAGCGGTTCTTGTTATGCATTCAGAAAACAAAACAGTCTTTCATTTATTAAGAAAATGCATGCTTAACAAAACCAATGAATTTTAATAGGTAGCGGGTATTAGGACTCATCATCTTCCTAAAAGGCAGATGTAATAGAAATGATAGTCTGTGAAACTCCTGGCTCTGTAGCACCCCATCAGTGCCTTGCATGGGATACGTTCTTCTACCTTGCAGGGTGGTTATTTATGAACACGCGTTATTTCCGTATTGGGCCCTATTCATCATCAGTGGCATGGTCCATGTCTCATTTACTTCAATATTATTTGACAAAATGCCTTGCACATAATGGGGCTTCGTTAGTGTTTGGTGAATGAAAATCCAGCACAGAGGGCTGGGTTCATTGTGGTTCTCATCATTGAAGAGGAGGATGGCGTGGAAGAGCGCTGCCCTCCTCAGGTCCTGTTCACGCCATTGCCCGGGGCTGCGTTTAGGATGGCAACAGGAGCCTGCCAGAAACTCAGCTGGGGTGACTTTCTTTGTCAAGTGGGAATATATTGAAATAGGTGTGGACGGTTTGGTATTTCTGTAAATACCATTTGAGTTTTGTGGTGTCATTTTCATTCTTGTTGGAGAAACGCGGATGAGGGTGGAATCTACGGGTTTTTTCTGTCAGAAGGAAGAGACAGGTGGCAGAGGTCCCCTGAGAGGGAAGAGGTTCCAACGAAAAGGCGAAAGGACCCATTTCCAAGAAGGAGTCAGGAGAAGGACTCTGTAGGATATCAGGCCTGGGTTAGATTCTAGAAGACATGAAAGATAACTTGAGATTTTAAAACTTCTTTTGTTTCTGTCACTGTCTTCCTTGTTCATTATTTGCACTGTGTCATCAGTCTCATTATTGCCCTGGCAAATGCTAGGAGATTGATAAGGAGCTTGTAAGGTGGTTTTGCAGGGCAGGCCTCGTTGCCTTCTCTACGTGGCCTAATTCCTTCATCTGCACTGTCTGAGGAAACTGGGCAGCTGCCCTGAAGATCAATGCCACTTTGGAGTTACACTTTCTGATGCCAGCCAAGCGCCGTATAGCTCCTGCATCTGGGTGTCCCCTGTCGGCAGTGCTCAGCCTTGGAGGGGGGAGCAGGAAGGGAAAGTTCATCTGGGCCTTCTCCTAGGACAGACACTGGCATTTACTTACCTGGGCCTTCTGCCTTTAGCTGGGCTCAGACCTCATATATTTGGCAACCCTATATATAGACCTACAGAATAATGCTCAGAAATATAGGCAGAATCTATAGGCCCCATTCCACACTCTGTGTTTTATCTACATTTCCTGCTACTTACTCCTTTTTTAGTTCAGGTGTTTAAGTATGTATTGGATATCTGCTTTGTGATACTTATCAAATAAAATTTTGGTTTTATGTTTTCCAAGAATTTACAACCTGATGGGGTGGACTGTATGTAAACAATGGTTTACAGCAGTGTTACAGGGGAAGCGTGGAGGTGAGACTCACAGGTCACCTCTTCTCCAACCTTCTTAAGCAACTCACAGTTAGTATGTTAGGGGATCAATCTATATTGATTTGATATTGGTGTTTTAGATCTGTAGTGCTGAATGACAACAATTGCTGTACTGAAGAGTAATTTTAGCTACTGTAAGAGCTATAAGAGTCAAAAGAAAGAAATTATACTCAGTGGTATCTAGCCTGGCAGAACAAGTGGGGCGCCTGGGTGGCTTAGTCGGTTAAGCGTCCGACTTTCGCTTAGGTCATGATCTCGCGGTTCGTGGGTTCGAGCCCCGCATCGGGCTCTGTGCTGACTGCCAGCTCAGAGCCTGGAGCCTATTTCAGAGTCTGTGTCTCCCTCTCTCTCTGACCCTCCCCTGCTCGCGCTGTCTCTCTCTCTCTCTCCTAGAAATAAATAAAAATATTAAAAAAAAAAAAAAAGAACAAGAGACTAATACAGTTGACCCCTGAACATGTGGGGATTTGGGGCCTGTGATTCCCCCTGTGCAGCTGAAAATCCACCTGTGACTTTTCATTTCCCCGAATGTAACTACTAATAGCCTGCAGTTGACCAGAAGCTTTACTGACAATATAAACAGTTAACTTATATTTCCTGTGTTATATGTGCTATGTACTGTCTTCTTCCAATAAAACAAGCTAGAGAAAAGAAAATGTTATTGGGGAAATCATGAGGAAAATACATTTACAGTACTGTGCTGTAAAAAATTCATGTATAAGGGACCTATTCAAACCCATGCAAAGGACAGTCTCCCACAAAGGATTTTCTGCCCTAAAACGCCAGTTGTTTCAGAGTGGCAAAACTCTGGTCTGTATGCATAGCCTATATTGCTCATAGTCACTAGAGAATTTTACAAGATCTCAAATCAAGTGTGCCCAGAAAGATATTTAAAAAGATCATTTTGAACAAAAGGGGGTTGGAGGGCTAGATTACAGGTAGAGTGATTCGTAGCAATTTTCCAGTGGTGATTTCTTTTATTTTGGCTTTTGCTGCATGTCTTTCTTTTTTTTTTTTTTTTTTTTTTAAACA
>NW_027532842.1:2093700-2101335 GCF_008692635.1 Crocuta crocuta | reverse complement strand
TTTTTTTGTTTTTGCTCCATTTTTTTTTTTTTTTTTTTTTTTTTTTAATAACAAGCTTTCTTAAAAATTGAGGCAAAATTTACACACACTATTTTATGAGTTTCAGGTATATAACATAGTGGTTTAATATTTGTATACATAGCAAAATGATCATCCTGATAAATCTAGCTGTCATCCTACAAAGTTAACACAATTATTGACTATGTTCTCCATGCTGCACATTAATCTCCGTGACTTATTTATTTTATAACTGGAATTTTGTACTTCTTGATCCCCTTCACCCATTTTGTATCCCCTCTTCCTCCCCCTCTGCCCCAGGCAACTCCCTTCCCCTCTGACAACCAGTAGTCTATTCACTGTATCTATGAATCTGGATTTTGCTTTGTTGTTTAGATTCCACATATGAGTGAAATCATATGGTATTTGTCTTTCTCTGACTTATTTCGCTTAGTATAATATCCTCAAGGTCATTGCATGTGGTTGCAGATGGCAAGATTTAATTCTTTTTATGACTTCTTTAGCCATTCCTCTTCTTTATCTATTCATCTATTAGTGGATACTTGGGTCATCCCCAAACCTTGGCTTTAGTAAATAATGCTGCAGTGAACATAGGGGAGCATATATCTTTTTGAATTAGTATTTTCATTTTCTTTGGATAGATATCCAGTAGTGGAGTTGTTGGGTCATGTTCTACTTTTAATTTTTTGAGGAACCTCCATACTGTTATTCATAGTAGCTATATTAATATACATTTTTTGGTAAATATTTAATATATAAATATTAACACACTACTGCAAAAACAACAGGGCAAATAAGAAATCAGATAGCAAATCAAAGTATGTCTCAACAGAAAAGAAAATGCAATATTCGAAAACCTGAGGGATGTGGCAAAAGCAGATGTTAGAGTGAAATTAATGCTATAAACATTTGTATTAAGAAAATGTGTTCAAATAAACAACTTAACATTGCACCACAAGCAATTAGAAAAAGAAGAAGCATAGCTGAAACTTAGTAGAGGAAGAACATAACAAAGTAGATCAGAAGTAAATAAAATAGAGACCAGAATAAAAATAACATAACATGGAAAGAAATGACCAGTTTAAAAAAAAAAGCTTGGCAGTGCTTTTACTACATTAACTAAGAAGAAAGGAGAGAAGACTCATAAACCAAAATGAGAAATGGAAGAGAGAAGTCAACAGATAAGCACAGAAATACATAGTGTGATAATAGGTTATTTTAAACAATTACATACTAGCTAACAAATCAGATAACTTAGGAAAAAAGCCAGCTAATTCTTAAAAACTCACAAGTTACCATGATTGAATCATGAATCTGGAATCCATGAAATAGGAAATATTCTTAGACTAATGAAAGTTAAATTAGAAATAAGTATTCCAGCACAGAAGAGCCTAAGACCACATGGTTTTATTGGTGAGTTCTACCAACCATTAAAAAAAAATTAATGATGGTCTTTACAAAAATCTTACAAATAATGAATAGGCAGAACTCATTCAAAAGCTTTCCATGAGGCCAGTACTACCCTGATACCAAAGCAAGATAAAACAATATGAAAACAATAAAGTCTAGTTTGTCTCATATAAGTATTGCTGCTCCAGCTTTCTTTTGACATCCATCCGTGTGATAAAAGGGGTGTGTTCTCCATCCTCTCATTTTCAATATGCAGGTGTCTTTAGGTCTAAAATGAGTCTATTGTAAGCAGCATAGAGAATAGTTTTGTTTATTTAATCTACTCTGACACCAAATGTCTTTTGATTGGAGCGTTTTGTCCATTTACATTCAAAGCAATTATTGATACGTATTTATTGCCCATTTATTACTTGTTTTGTCATTGTTTCTGGAGATTTTCTCAGATCCTTTCTTGTCTTTGTCACTTCTGGTCTCTCCTTTGTGCTCCAGGAGTCCCCTTTAGTATTTATTGCAGGGCCGGTGTAGTTGTCATGAACTCCTTTAGTCTTTGTTTGGGGAACTCTCTTTATCTCTTCTTCTTTTTTTTTTTTTCTTTATCTCTTCTTCTGTTCTGAATGATAGTCTTGCTGGATATAGTATTCTTGGCTGCAGATTTTTACCATTCAGCACTTTGAATATATCATGTCAATCCTTTTTGGCTTGCCAAGTTTCTGTTGAGAAATCTCTTGCTAGCCTTATGGGTTTTCCCTTGTAAGTTAAGGACTTCTGTCTTGCAGCTTTGAAGATTTTTTTATTTACCACTAAATTTTGCAAATTTAATGACAATATGTCTTGGTGTGGGCCTGCTTTTTTTGATTTTGATGAAAGTTTTTTATGCCTCCTGGATCTGGATGTCTGTTTCCTCACCCAAATGAGGGAAGTTTTCTGCTATTATTTCTGTAAATAAATATTTTTTGCCCCATTTTCTCTCTCTTCTTTTGGAACTCCTATAATATGGATATTATTATATTTAATGGAGACACTGAGTTCTCCAAATCTATTCTCGTGTTGCAAAATTCTTTCTCTTTTTTGTTCTGCTTTTTTTCCCCATTATTTTGTCTTTTATATCACTTATTCATTCCTCTGATTCTTCCAGTCTGCTGTTCATTGCATCAAGCCTGTTTCTAATCTTGTTTATTGCACTCTTCATCTCTGATTCTTTTTTTAACTCTTTAATCTCTGTTGTAAGAGTCTCCCCGATGTCTTCTTTTCTCAAGCCCAGTGAGCACCCTTAGGGTTGTTGCTTTAAATTCTCCATCAGGCATGTTACTTATATCCATTTTACTTAGATCTCTGGCTTTTACCTTATTTTATTCTTTCATTTGGGATAAATTCCTCCATCTTGGCATTTTGCCTTACTCTCTGCTTCCTTCTGTTAGAAAAGCCAGTTATGTCTTCTGTTCCTGAAAGCCATGGTTTAATGAAGAAGAGGGCATGTAGTGCCCAGGGCCTGGCACTTCAGGGAGTGTCTCTGATTTGTGCTCTGCCGTTGTGTTTTGGTCACTCTATCCTTCAGGCCAGTTGTCTGCCGAGGATCTCCTTGCCTTCTGTGGGAACTGTTCGGTCCCTGACCTGACCGTGGTGAGTTTTAACTAAGTGTGCTCTGGTCTGTATGTGAAATGAGACCTGATACCAGCTCCACTAGAACTGAGGCCTGCACTCTCTGGCTGGGAGATGTGGGCAGGGGCCTGTGTTGGTCTTCTGGGAGAGGGGCATACCACACTGGGACTGAGGCAAGCTTGATTGAGAAGGGCAGTCCCACCATGGGAGTGGTTTTTATTTGCATTTCCCTAATTATTAGTGGTGTTGAACATCTTTTCATGTGCCTGTTGACCATCTATATGCCTTTTTCGTGAAGAATGTCCATTCACATATTCTGCCTTTTTTTTAAATTAGATTGTTTACTTTTTTGTTACTGAGTTGTATGAGTTCTCTGTATATTTTTAATATTAATCCCTTATTTGATATATAACTTGCAGATGTCATTTTTGATTAATGTCTTTTACTTATTTTGTTGGTGGTTTCCTTCATCATGTGGATACTTTTTTAAAAAATATTTTTATTTATTTCTAGGAGAGAGAGAAAGAGAGCGTGAGCAGGGCAAGGTCAGAGAGAGAGGGAGATACAGACTCTGAAATAGGCTCCAGGCTCTGAGCTGGCAGTCAGCACAGAGCCCGATGTGGGGCTCGAACCCACGAACCGCGAGATCATGACCTAAGCGAAAGTCGGAAGCTTAACCAACTAAGCCACCCAGGTGCCCCTGTGGATACTTTTAATTAGATGCAATCCTATTTGTTTATTTTTGTGTTTCTTTCCCTTGCCTTTGGAGTCACATACAAAATAACTACTAAGATCAATGTCAAGGAGTTAAGTGCCTATGTTTTCTTCTAGGAGTTTTGTGGTTTCACATCTTACATTCAAATCTTTGAGTTAATTTTTACATATGGCATAAGATAGTGGTCCAGTCTTTCTTTTGCATGTCACTGTCTAGTTTTCTCATACCATTCATTGAAGAGATTCTTTTCTCCATTGTATATCCTTTTTCCTTTTTTGAAAATTAAATGATCATATATCCATGGGTTTATTTCTCAGCTATCTCATCTGTTCCACTGATCTATATGTCTGTTTTCATGCCAGTACCATACTGTTTTGATTAGTATGGCTTTATAGTATAGTTTGAAATCAGGGAGCATGATACCCTTGGCTTTGTTTTTCTTTCTCAAGATTGTTTTGCCTATTTGTGGTCTTTTTGTGGTTCCATAGAAATTTAAAAATTATATGTTCAATTTCTGTGGAAAATGACATTGGAATTCATCAAAATTTCCTATCAAGGGATTGCATTATTTCTATAGACTGCTCTGAGTACTATGGACATTTGAACGTACTAATTCCTCTAGTTCATGAGCACAGAATATCTTTCCATTTATTTGTGTTTTTTTTATTTCTTTCATTAATGTCTTCAAAATTTTTTTTAAATGTTTATTTATTTTTGAGAGGGCAGAGTGTGAGCAAGGGAAGGCAGAGAGAGAGGGAGACACAGAATCCAAAGCAGGCTCCAGGCTCTGAGCCGTCAGCATGGAGCCTGATATGGGGCTCGAATCCACGAACTATGAGATCAAGACCTGAGCCAAAATCGGACACTTAACCAACTGAGCCATCCAGGTGCCCCTCATTAATGTCTTATAGTTTTCATTGTATAGGTTTTTCATATCCTTAGTTAAATTTATTCCTATTTTTTTCTGATGCAACTATAAATGGGATTGTTTCCTTTTCTGATAGGATATTTCCTTTTCTGATAGTTCATTATTAGAGTATCAAAATGCAGCATATTTTTGCAAATTAATTTTGTATCTTGCAACTTTACTGAGTTCATTTATTAGTTTTAACGTTTTTTTCCTTTTTTTGTTTTTGGTGGAGTCTTTAGGGCTTTCTATAGACAGTATTATATCAGCAACTAGTGACAATTTTATTTCTTCCTTTACAATTTGGATGCTTTTCCTTTCTTTTTCTTCCTACTTGCTGAAGCTGGGGCTTCTGGTACTATGTTGAATAAGAGTGAGGAGAGTGGGCATCCTTGACTTGTTTCTGATCTTAGAAGAGGGGCTTTCAGCTTTTCACTATTGAGTATATTAGCCGTGGGCTTTTTCACACGTGGCCTTTATATGTTAAGGTACATTCCCTCTATACCCAGTTTGTTGAGCGCTTTTATCATAAGTGAATGGATTTTGTCATAATGCTTTTTCTGCATCTGTTGAGATGATCATATTATTTTTATCTTTTATTTTGTTAATGAGATGTATCACACCAATTGGTTTGCAGATGTTGAACCATCCTTCCATCATCCTGGAATAAATCCCACACAATCATGTTGTATGAGTCTCCAAATATACTATTGAATTTGGTTGGTGAATATTTCATGGAGGGTTTTGCGTCTGTGTTCTTTGGGGATATTGGTCTGTAATTTTCCTTTTTTGTGGTGTCCTTGTCTGGTTTTGATATCAGGGCAATGCTGGCTTTGTAAAATGAGTTTGTATGCTTTCTCTCTCCTTCTGTTTTTTGGAAGAGTTTCCATCTTCTCTGAATGTTGGAGAAAATTCACTGGTGAAGTCATTTGGTCCTGGATTTTTGTTTGTTGGGAAGATTTTGATTACTTTATTCAGTTTCCTTACTAGTAATCAGTCTATTCAGATTTTCTATTTCTTCATGATTTAGTCTTGGAAAATGGTTTTGTTTCTAGGAATTTATCCATTTCTTTTAGGTTGTCCAGTTTGTTGATATGTAATTTTTCGTAGCGGTCTCCTATGATTCTTTGTATTTCTGTGCTATCAACTATAACTTCTCTTTCATTCTGACTTATTTATTTGAGCCCTCTCTGTTTTCTGCCTGCTGAATCTAGCTAATGGTTTGTTTATTTTGTGTGTTTTTTCAGTGAACCAGTTCTTCGTTTCATTGCTCTTTTCTATTGTCTTTTTAGTCTCTATTTCATTTATTTCTGCTCTCATCTTTATTATTGTCTTCCTTCTACTAGCTTTGGTTTTGGGTTTCTTTTTTCTTAAGTTCCCTTAGGTATATAGTTAAATTGTTTGAGATTTCTCTTGTTTCTTGGGCTAGGTCTCTATTGCTATGAACTTCCTTCTTAGATTTTGCTGTTTTCTAAGGATTTTGGTATGTGTTATTTCTGTTTTCATTTGTCTCTAGGTGTTTTTTGATTTCTCCTTTGGTTTATTCTATGATCTAGTAGTTCTGTAATGTGTTGTTTAATCTCCATGTATTTGTGGGTTTGTGGTTTTTACAGTTTTCTTCTTCTAGTTGATTTCTAGTTTCATACCATTGTGGTTGGAAAAGATGCTTTATATGACTTAAGTATTCTTGAGTTTGTTAAGACTTGTTTTATGACCTAACATGATCTATTCTGGAGAATATGCTGTGTGCACTTGAGAAGATTGTGTATGTTGCTGCTTTAGGAGGAAATGTTATGTTATCTATTATGTGACATGTAAGGCCTTAATAAGCTATGTTTATTAATTAAAATAAATGCTTATTGATAAGTGTATTTTGGAGAATATTATGAGTATATCCCTAGTGTCTAGCACAGACCCTGTAACATAGTGCACAATTAATATACATTTTGGATGAATGCATAAAGGCATATATTCCTGGAGGTAATAGCATTTTGTTTGTTTTCCAAATACTTCTTTTGTACTTTCACGGTTAGCTCAGTGGACAATATGCTGCCAAAGTTGACGAAAGTCATTTCAAAGATTCCAGGAGAGTTTTAAGTCAGTAAAATAAGACACCTGGCTCTCCCAAAAGGAGAAGCTAGAAAGTGGTTGTCTCTAATATCAGCTTGTTTGGAAAGCTGAACAGGCAGAAAGCACAGGAGAAGTTCACAAAAGCCCACTTGGTCCAGAGCCACAGAGGAATATGGTACAAGCAAACAGCTGTGCCAAAAAGCCAGCTCAGCACGGACCCTCTAATAGGAAAACAAGCGGGCATGGTGCAGGGTCCATAGAGGAAACAGAAACTTGGCTTAACGGTCATGCTCTCATCGGCCAGGGACACAGACTGATAGAATGAGCAAGCTCACAGCCCCTGCGCCGCCTTGGGGACACTGTCTGTGCTGGTTCTGCCGGGAACAGCTCTTCCCGGTTTCTCTCCCACTCATTTTCCTGGAGGAACCCTCTGCTGCAGCCAGATTGCCCTGCTTATTTTCTAAACATGCCTCCTGCTGCCTTTACCTGGTTTTGCTCCCCATGCTCTTCTCTCCAGAATGCCATTTTCATTCCCCTCTCTACCCTTGACTTGTTTTCAAGACCCAGTTCAAGTCATATGCCCTCTGTGAAACCCTTTCTAAATTTTTCTGCATCAGAAAATTTTAAGCATCTGAGTTAAAGTGAGTCCTGTGTCCTCCCCATTCCTCCAAATTGAGGAAACGATGTGCAGTCATGGTTTATGATCAGGATTTAAAGAGGACAGCAGTCAGCACATGGCGTGTGGCATGTGAATCCCAGAGCGAGGAGGTGGGTAGAGGTAAGGAGAGCACTGGAAGGGCTCCGTTCTACAGAAACTTCAGGTATTTACAAAAATTAACTGGAGAGAAGTTCGTCTTTTTCTGGTCACTGAAGCAGGCATTAAGCACAGGAGAGCCTCCCCCCCCCCCACCCCCGC
>NW_027532842.1:2083342-2093694 GCF_008692635.1 Crocuta crocuta | reverse complement strand
CAGCAGGGACCCGTTGGATGAATGCCCACCAGGCAAGGGACTTTGGGCCGGAGTCTGGGCACAGCACCCTGCCTTCTGGCTTAAAATCTCAGTGAAGGTTTTGACAGCCCCTACCCCTACGTGGACAAAAAAGGGATGCAGAGTGCTTTTAACTTGTCTGTAAGCTCCAGACAAAACTGTAAATGCTATCTAACCTTAGGCAGAGGTAAGTTCTCCTACGCACAGGACCCTGTTCCAATTTTTGGATACAGGTGGAAATGAGCCAGCCCTTGTTTCCTTGGGGTGCAAGGAAACAACACGGAAGGCATGTGTGGCTCTTGCTGTCCCTGGTCTTAGCTGCAAGCTCAGGGAGTGAGGCTCCGCTTCGCTGAGTGGCCAGAGCCAAGTGGATCACCACAGACCCTCTTCCCAGCAAATTTATCTGGCAGTTTGGCAATATTGGATAGAGTTCCCAACGGCAGTGGGTTTGATCACCTCTATTGAGAAGAGCAATATTAAAAACATAAATTGCCCAGAGGGTATGCTTAACATTAAAATGCAAAGCAGTAGGAAGGAGAGACTTGTAAAAATGAAGTTTAATTTTGCTACAGAGAACTTTCATTCTTTGTGCAGCATTTCCTAAGGACGTCTAAACCACCCCTGGGGTCGGTCTTTAGACAGTTGATTCATTTTACGGCAACATCTCAGACAGATACATTAAAATTAAACCTCCTGCTGGGTGTTAAAATTTCATTATCAAGCCTGTCCTTATTATAGGTACTTGTTTTCTATTCATATGAGACCACCGAGTAGAGAAAACTTACCTTGATTTTTGTAATCAGAATATTCAGTTGCCTGTTTACGTGGTTTCATTTAGTTTTGGATGTAAATTTCCCCATTTTGTGTGCAGCCGAGTGTATCAATTGCCAAAGAGGAGAGGAATATCGCTATTAAATGTGATGATCATTTATTTGCAAGTTAAAACATACTCTGAAAAGGATGAAAGCTTATTCTTGCCTGAAGCTTGTTAGTTGTGTGAGAGCTGCGAGGTGTCTCTGATGGTTGTTTCTGTGCTGTGTTTTTTCCTGTGTCTTAGCAGGAAGGTATGTTCCTATTCCAGCAAAAGGCTTTACTCATTATGTTGGTATTGGAAGTAGAGAAAAGTGAGGAAACACATTTGGAGTGGACCTGTGAGAAATAAGAAACCTGCAGGACTTGCGTGTAATTCACACGCAGGGCTAGTGATTCTGAATGATTCTAACGCGTATTTTTAAGCACCATCATGCGAGCACACGCACTTGGATACTGACATTGATAGAATTCATCTTAGATGACCCAACTGACCTGGGGTTGATTCTGGTCTACAAGAAAGGAAATCAGATTACTTATTTCAAAAACATTATCACGTGTGTGTTTACCTGTGTGTGCGTTAAATACTTTGGAGAATATTTTTTGAGTAACTATTATGTATCAGGTACTGTGCTTATATCATGGCTGCAAAGGTAAATGTGATATATATGGTACAGTCCTTGTCTCCCAGGTACTTCGAGTCTAGGAGGAGATAATACTGAGCAGAAGCTACGGTACTGGTGAAAAAGGGCTCTGACCAGGGTCCTGAAGTATATTTAATTCTGGGGGTCCTTCTTAAAATTGTACATTACAGCAAGAGAATCTGGTAGAGAAATGAATGTTTGTTTGGAAGGAGCATGTGTAGGCGAGGAGCCCTGTCACTTCTGCCCTGCCCATGGGAGGGCTCTGCAGGGCGAAGCTGCCCCTGAGAAGGATCTAGTATCGATTGTTGAGCCTTGGGCCCTATTTCCCTGGAGAGCCACTCTGCCCCTCCAAGCGTCTTCTCTACACAGCAGCCGGAGGGAGCCTTTGAAACCTCATTCAGACAGCAGTGCTGCTCTGCCCACAGGTTTTCACTGGCTCGCCATCACCCCAGGGCTTCGCCCCCTCGCTCTAACGTGCCGACCACTGGCCTCCTTGGTGTTCTTCAAGCGTGTCCGCCAGCCGCCTGCCTCAGTTTGCATGTGTCCCCTCTGCTTGTGGGATGCCTCCCTGTGTACGGTGTGTACGGTGTGCGGCTTGCCCCAGGGGCCCTCGGAAGGGCGCTTCCTGACTGTGCCACCCCTAGCACCCCCGCACGCTCTGCCCTCTTTATTCTGACTCCTGTCCCTCCGAACATCATCGCTCCATTACATGGTCATTTGTTCGTCCGTCCCGACTGCAGTGTCAGCTCGGGGAGGAAGCCGTGTTCTCTGCCATGTTCCCGGCACCTAGAGTGGGGTCTGGCACAAGTTAGGTGAAAAAGCAAATGTAGTTCGCGGATGGTAATAGGAGGTTTGTTTTCACTGGCTTATGAAAAGGGAAATCAAAATGGTCTTCTCAATATTTCGAAAGATTATAAAATATATTTGTTTCTGAGCAACAGAAATTCAGAGGATTTCTAAATTCTCTGGAAAAAATTTCCTTGCCGCGTATCTATGGACAGGCAGTGACAGATTACCTGAAATAAGTCTGATTCTGTGTTGCAATTAACACCTGTATTAAATGTTTTGTTGTTTCCTTTGGATTCAGTTGGAAGTTTGAAAAATGGGAGAGGGAGGGAAAAATTCAAAGCATGTGTGTTTGCGTATAGTGCAATTTTAAAGGGTTAAAAAAATCCCATATAAAATATATTTATTTTTAAACATTTATTTACTTTTTAAAATGTTTTTATTTCTGAGAGAGAGAGAGAGAGAGACAGAGACACCGTGAGCAGGGGAGGGTAAGAGAGAGAGGGAGACACAGAATCTGAAGCAGGCTCCAGGCTCTGAGCTGTCAGCACAGAGCCCATTGTGGGGCTCGAACCCACTAACCGTGAGATCATGACCTGAGCCGAAGTCGGATACTTAACCGACTGAACCACCCAGGCGCCCCTAAAATATTTTCTTCTACTCATTTTGCACTTGTTAAACTATTTGAACATGCATTTGGTCATGAAGGCACGTTGGCTGTGAAAATGAGCTCTTGTTTTTTATGTTCCTGGGGCACCTGGGTGGCTCAGTTGGTTCAGCATCTAACTCACTTTTGGCTCAGGTCATGATCTCATGGTTCGTGACTTTGAGCCCTGCTTCAGGCCCGCCACTGAGCCCTGCATTGGTCTCCACACTGGCAGTGTGGAGCCTGTTTGGGATTCTCCCCCCCCCACCCGCCCGNCCTACTCAGACATGTGCTTGCTCTCTAAATAAATAAATACATGTTTAAAAAAATAGAGGTTAACAAATTCCATATAAAATATTTTCTTTTACTAAATATGTATTTGTTAAACTATTTGAACATGCATTTGATCATAAAGGCAGAAGGACTTTTACTGTGAAAATGAGCTCTTGTGTTTTGTGTTCCTGCTGGATATGCAGAGCCTCCTCTCCCGGGGGCTGTGTCGAGTGGGTGTGGGGGGAGGATGGGACATGAACTGAACTTTGGTGTATTTTGCTTTAAGGGTGGCCACACACAACTTCACTTGGTCTACTGTGGTGTTCTGCTCTGAGATACACCTGCTCTGAGATACACCAGGGCAGCAGTGGGAGGTCCCTTCTGGAGGGGAAAGAGAGACACCCACACACCCTTGTCCCTTTTGCAGTCTGTGTGCAGCATTAGGTAGATTTACAAATTACATCATCTAGTTTTAACTAAATTAGGCTTCACAAAACAGGTAAGTAGGTTAAAAAACAGAAATTGACCATTATACTAAGAAGTGACAGTGTAAGTGAACATTAAGAAAATGGCAGAATTGATACTGTTTCTACCACGAGAGTTTTCTTAGCTGAGTAAAAAATAGTGATGACCTGATACTGTTGAACAAGAGATTGGCCAATAAATTCAAAAGCATCAAGAAAATTATTCAAATGAGTGTTTATAGCTGTTATTGCAACAATGCACTTTGTCCTAACTGAGTAGTGTGTCTTGTTCTGTTGGTTACTGGTCAGAATACATGTATGCAATTTATATCTGTACATAATTACATATGTATGTGTATATACAGTTCATAAGTAAACAAGTGCACACTGTTGGGGATACCTGATCAAAGTGTCTTTCTGTTAGGGGTATCCACCCAAGAATGTTTCCTGCCCACAGTTCAAGGGGCTTGCTATTCAAATAGTATTTTTTTTAATGTTTTATTTATTTCTAGGAGAGAGAGAGAGAGAGAGAGACAGCATGAGCAGGAGAGGGTCAGAGAGAGAGGGAGTCACAGACTGAAACAGGCTCCAGGCTCTGAGCTGGCAGTCAGCACAGAGCCCGACGCGGGGCTCGAACCCATGAACCGCGAGATCATGACCCAAGCGAAAGTCGGATGCTCAACCGACTAAGCCACCCGGGCGCCCCAAGGGGCTTGCTATTCAAATGTGGTCCCAAACGAGGGAACATTTTAGAAAGGCAGCATCTCAGACCCCCACATCAGACTTCCAGAATCAGAATGTGCATTTCAACAAGATTCTTGGGTGATTTGTATGTACATTATAGTTTGGGGACTGCTGGCCTAGGGTGTATTTGATAACATACTGCTTCTGTGCTTTTGAAATCAGGAAGTGATCGCCCTATATAAGAAATTGTAGAATTAGGAAGTCTGAGTGTTTTTGAAAGAGATAATTGGCATAGAACATTATATTGGTTTCAGGTGCACAACACAATGATTCCATATTTGTATATTTTATGAAACGATCACCACAGGCAAGTCTGTTTAACATCCATCATCACACACAGTTATTGTTTCCCCTTGTGATCAGAAGTTTTAAGATCTACTCTCCTAGAAAATTTTCAAATATACAATACAGCATTATTTTTTTAAAAAAAATTTAATATTTTATTCATTTCTGAGAGAGAGAGATAGCATGATCTGGGGAGGGTCAGAGAGAGGGAGACACAGACTCTGAAGCAGGCTCCAGGCTCTGAGCTGTCAGCACAGGGCCCGACCTGGGGCTCGAACACACGAACCTGTGATCATGACCTGAGCTGAAGTCGGAGCCACCCAGGCGCCCCTACAATACAGTATTATTAACTGCAGTCACCACCCTGTACATTACATTCCCAAGACTTACTCAACTGGAATTTTGTGCCTTTTGACCATATTTACCCATTTTGCCTATCCCCTTATCCCTGCTTCTCCAAGGATATATATTCTCTGTGAGTGTTTTAAATATATTCCCCATGTAAGTGAGATCATATGATATTTGTCTTTCTCTGACTTCTTTCACTTAGCATAATGCCCTCAAGGTTCATCCATGTTGTTGCAGATAGCAAGATTTCCTTCTTTTTAATGCCTGAATAATATTTCAGTTGTACATATTATGCCACATCTTCTTGATTCATGCCTCCATCGATGGCCACTTGGGTGGCTTCTGTGTTTTGGCTATTGTGAACAATGCTGCAGTGAGCATGGGGCCACATTAATCTTTTTGTGTTTAGTATTTTCATTTCCTTTGTTTAAATATCCAGAAGTGGAATTACCAGATCATATGGTAGTTCTGTTTTTAATTTATCTCTCTTTTTTAAAATGAAGTATAGTTGACTCTATTTTAAAGTTTTTGAGGAACTTCCATCCTGTTTTCCCTAGTAGCTGCACCAATGTACATCCCCACTAAGGGTGCCCGAGGGTCCCCTTTCCTCCCCCTCCTCGCCAGCACTTGTTATTTTTTGTCTGTTTAGGGACAGCCGTTCTGACAGAAGTGAAGGGCCACCTCATTGTGGTTTTGATGTCCATGTCCCTGATGATGAGTGATGTTAAGCACCACAGGTCCGGTTTTAACCTTTGTTGTATCACTTCAAGTGTGATGTTAAGCACCATAGGTCTGTTTTTTTTTTTTTTTTTTTTTTNAGAATCTGAAACAGGCTCCAAGCTCTGAGCTGTCAGCACAGAGCCCGACGCGGGGCTTGAACCCACGAACTGTGAGATCATGACCTGAGCCGAAGTCGGACGCTTAACTGACTGAGCCACCCAGGCGCCCCACCACAGGTCTGGTTTTAACCTTTGTTGTATCACTTCAAACTTGACTTTAGGCAGCTTACTGAACCCCCGCGACCCTGTTCCTGGTCTGTTAAGTAGATGTGGCCTCCTGGGTGTCTGTAAGGGTCGCGTGTACACGAGGCATGGTGAGGATGCGCCTGCGTATCCTTGGTCCAGTCCCTCCCTCTTCTCCTCTGCCTCCTTGCTCTGCGGACCCTTTGAAGGAGGAAAAGCTTCTTCGTATTTCCCAGCACAGTGGTCTTCATAAACCTTTTACTCATGTACCTTCTAAAAGAATTTGGAAAAATCACATATGCCCTCACATTTTTAAAAGTGAACATACCAAAGATTTGTCCTAAGTTTAAAAAGTTGCAAAGCAATTCCTAGGTTCTTGTAAATAGTGATGTTTTACAAGTGGTTACATCACTCTTTTCAGTCTAGCTACTAGAATACTCAGTCCCTCAGCCCCTCTTGTATTTGTGTGGCCAGCTCCCTGAACTGATTCCCTCTGCAGCAGATACTTAACGCGGACTCTGTTTTCCTGGTGAGATTCTGACTGACAGTCCAGTCTTTACTGATATGCCAGTATTTGGAAGTGTCCCGTGTCACTGGAAGATTGTAAAGCCCAAATCAGAGCGCTACAGAGAGATTCAGGGTGTGTGAGGGATGTGCTTTTCTTTAAAAAACAAGGACGGGGCGCCTGAGTGACTCAGTCGATTAAGCATCTCGCTCTTGATTTTGGTTCAGGTCATGATCTCACAGTTTTGTGAGTTCGAGCCCTGTGTCAGGCTGTGTGCTGACAGCATGCAGCCTGCTTGGGGTTCTCTCTCTCTGTCTCTCTCTCTGTCTCTCTCTGCCCCTTCCTGCTCATGCTCTCTCTTTCTCTCTCAAAATAAATAAACTTCAAATAATAATAATAAATTATAAAAGTGATAAAAAAAAACAGAACAAGGGACATTTGTGAGGAGGAGAGTTGTTCCCAGGCAGAACAATATGGGGGGAAAGTGCAAATAGAAGATAAGGATGTAGGGGCACGTGGGTGGCTCTGTCAATTAGGTATCTGACTTCGGCTCAGGTCGTGATCTCACAGTTCCGAATTTGAGCCCTGTGTCGAGCTCTGCGCTGACAGCTCAGAGCCTGGAGCCTGGTTCGAATTCTGTGTTTCCTTCTCTATCTCTGCCCCTCCCCCACACATACTCTCTCTTTTTCTCTCTCTCAAAAATAAATAAACATTAAAAAAATAAACATTAAAAAAAGGTAAGGATGTATAAACAAATTCCTTCTAAATGAGAATCCCTGGAAAGTCGTTGTGTGCCCCCGTTTGGAGATTGCTGCCTTGCGAAGTCAGGCATGTCGCAGACAGCCGGCATAGGTGATGCTGGGGGAGCAAACGGGGACTGTGCATAGACCACCACCCCAGACGTCCAGAGCCCCAGCCAAGTGGAATGTGTACAGAATCTGCTGCGTCCTGAGGCTGCAGCGCAGAGCCTGGACATCTCCCAGGGCCGGCAGTTCGCAGGGCAGGTAGAGGGCAGGCAGGGCGGGCGGCCTNGGTGGTGCGGATGTCTGCAGTCGAGTACATCTGCCCCCTATCCAGGGGTATCTCTTTGACAAATTTGTTTACCGAATATCAAATTGTGCATTTGTTGGCTAGCTGACTAATCTGAAAATAGCCTGAGGAGGATTTATAAAAGCACCACTTTGTTACTCACAGAACACTTTCCCCCTTGCGAAGAGGACCATTTGGCATCCAGGATTGCTTTCTGGTCTTGTTAAGTGGCACATACGTCCTGAACTTTAATCCATATGAAAGTGGAATGAGGGAGCTCAAAAGCAATAGGGACAGGGGATTTAAGCAGAAACAGACCCCAGACCCACACACGTGCCCTTGCAGAAGGAGACTCCTGCCATTTCTAGAGAACTAGCTGGGCTAGGCACGGTGCCCAGTGCCCACGTTTCCAACACACTTAATTCTCACTGTGAACTCATCGGGTGGATGTTGTTATCAAGTCCATTTCACTGATGGGGAAGCTGAGACCCATGTGAAGTTGCTGAGCCACCAACACTAGGAGGCTGACATTGAACCAGGCATTCGAGCTCCAGAACACAGCTTCTCAACCGATAAATCAAACCCTCTAAGCAGCCGAGTACATTAGCCACTGACTCTTTAAGGAGGTATTGATGTTGCTGAGGGGGCTGGTGGCCTATTTGCCTGGCTTATCTGGGAGGGGAAGACCTTGGGTATTGAGACAAGGTTAACTTTAACTTATAGCAGTTCGTACTGTGGCAGAGAGCAACCCTAGGTGCAGAATTGGGGGTTTCTCACATTGGGTATAGAACCAGTGAGAAAATCTGGGAAGATAAAAGCTCTGAATGACAAAGACAAGCCTTCTTAAACTTAGAAATTTCACTTCCAAACTAATAACCCTTTTTAAAAATCCAAAAGATTGAAGTCATGCAGTCTGTGAGCTTTCTGGAGGGATTAAAGATCACGGAGCTCAGTTTTCAGGAAGATGGCATGTGGGAATTGAAGTAGTGACCAGACAAGAACAAAGTTGGCTCTTGAAAGAGAAGGCAGAGCCACCTGGGTGGCTCAGTCAGTTGAGCGTCTGACTCTTGACTTCGGCTCAGGTCCTCATCTCACAGTGGTTCGTGGGTTTGAGCCACGTGTGGGGCTCTGCGCTGACAGTGTGGAGCCTGCTCGGAATTCTCTCTCTCCTTCCTGCTCCTCCCCACCTGCTCATGCTGGCTTTCTATTTCAAAATAAATAAATAAACTTAAAAAACAAGAAAGAGAAGTTATCAGACAGGTGGAGTAAGGGAAAGAGGAAGCCAGAGGGCTTTAACCTCTAGCCGGGAGGCAAGTACCAGGGCTGTTTTGGGGAATGGAGAGAAATAGTTGTAGTTTTGAAAGTCAAACTATAGAGCTGGCCTTTTATGAAGTTTTTTTTAGTAAATAATGAAAATACATTTTTTAATGTGTATTTATTTTTGAGAGAGGGAGAGACAGAGCATGAGCAGGGAGGGTCAGAGAGAGAGGGAGACACAGAATCTGAAATAGGCTCCAGGCTCTGAGCTGTCAGCACAGAGCCCAACGTGGGGCTCAAACTCAGGAACCGCAAGATCATGACCTGAGCCGAAGTTGGACACTTAACCGACTGAGCCCCCAGGTGCCAAGGAATGAAATACATTCATACAGTACTGTGGAAGCAACATGTGAGGGTCTTGCTAATGGAACTTTGATGATCAGCAGGTAAGAAAGTATTTAGGGCCTGACAACATAGAGAAATGAAGGTTAGGGACGATTCCTACCTGAGTCCCTTTCCTTCTGCACAGAGTCCAACTGTAGGTTTCACTTCAGTGCTTAGTAGCCCTCACCCATCCATCCTTTTTTTCTGTAAGTACCTTTGAGACCCTGCTGCGTGCCAGGGCCTGCGCTGGACACTAAAGTCCCATTAAAAGCGCCAGCGGACAATTTCGGTGGCACCGAGTCCTGAGCGGGAGAGCTCTGTGGTGCCCTGGATGGATGATGGAGGGATTGACCTAATCAAAGAACAGAAGAAAGAAGCCCGTGAGGAAGGGGTGCCTTTTCCCTGGGAGGCAGAGCCCTCATTTGCTTAGGAATGTAAGGATGTGTACATGTTCCCTAAGGTTGGAATTCTTTTATAGGAAGGATTCTTGAATGGAGCTGTGCAGGGACCCAAAGCCTTTCCTACATTGCACCGCTCCCCACCCCCATTTATAATAGGTCAGTTATATCATGGTTGTAGCTAAAGGCAGGAACATTGAGTTGTACATTTTTCTTTTTCACTGACCTGCTCTGTGAAATAATATTAACACTAACATTTACGTAGCAATTAATAGTTGGCCGAGTACTTCCATGTAGTTATTTTAACTTGTATCTCTGTCCCCAGCCCCCTCTCCTTCCTCTCATTCACCTGTGTCCCATGCAGGAGGACAGTATTACCGCTATGCATTCATTACCATAATGCATTATTATCACTAGGCATCATCGTTATTACCATTGTGCCATTATTATCAAAATGCATTCTGAAGATTGGCCGCATTGGACATTGGAAACAAAATTGTAATGTGTGCTGCCACCTATAGAGAGGGGGACAGACACTTTGCAGCATAGGGTGTTAATTTCTCTTGAGGTGTGCACACGGGGGGACATCAGAGTAGGAGCGGAGGGGCCCCTGACTCAGGGTGTGTGGGGGGCTCGCTGCAAAATTTTGAAGACTAGGTGAGATTTGGCCGGAAAAGGACAGGGTGAGTAGGAAGCACGCTCAGAGAAGGTGAGCTTTGCTGGATGAGGAGGTGAGAAAAGTTGGAGTTGAAACCAGATCTGATCTGTCTCCTGTTCTCACTTCCTGAAAGAAGCTGCA